>NC_056708.1:169352-171852 GCF_018831695.1 Puntigrus tetrazona
ACAGACAGACTCCCAGCAGAGACAGACAGACAGACTCCCAGACAGAGACAGACAGACTCCCAGAGCAGAGACAGACAGAGACAGACAGACAGACAGACAGACTCCCAGAGAAGAGACAGACAGACGACAAGACAGACACTCCCAGAGACGAGACAGACAGACAGACAGACACTCCCAGAGACGAGACAGACAGACAGACAGACAGACACTCCCAGAGACGAGACAGACAGACACTCCCAGAGACGAGACAGACAGACACTCCCAGAGACAAGACAGACAGACAGACAGACAACAAGACAGACACTCCCAGAGACGAGACAAGACACAGACAGACAACAAGACAGACACTCCCAGAGACGAGACCGACGACAAGACAGACACTGCCAGAGACGAGACTCCCAGAGACAAGACAGACGACAAGACAGACAGAGAGACACACATATACATCAATCAATCATTTTTATTTATATAGTGCTTTTAACAACACAGGTCGCATCAAAGCACTGTACAGTATAACGTAGAAGAATACAATGACAGGGATGTCTCTGTAATCAATTCGACGATAATCACTAGAAGTTAAGTGTCCCCAACAAAGCAAGACAGAGGCAACAGCGGCAAGGAAACAAAACCCTATCCATACAGAATTGAGGAAAAAAAAAAAAAAACCTTGGGAGAAACCAGACTCAGTTCTCCTTTGACCAGACGCCCAGCACTTAACTTCCAGTTTAAATTTTAAACTTACATTTTTTTTCAAATATACATACATACATACATACATACATACATATACACATACATATATACATTCAAACATACACATACACACAATCAATTTGTCACAGTCACCTCTGGGGTTTGCTGAGGGTTTAGACGCTTACTGAGCTTTTGTTTGTCCAAAGAACACCTACTTCAATGTGCATTTCTTGACATTTATTGCAGACTTGATCACAAAAAATAAAAAAAGGTAAAATACACTTGGTTTCAAGGTTTAGCTGCCAAAAAACAAAAAGGTAAGGTCTAAAGACAATTTGCTCCCAGCAGGCCATGCACCAGTAGGCCACACCCAGACCTTTAAGCCTCCATTCTCCTGCCGAGGGGGCACATCTCCAAAATAAAAGACAGATGCAAAACAATAGATCATTTAAAGGTTTATATAGTTAAAAGTAAACAAATGGCTCCTACATAAGCCAGGCCCTAATTGTATTTAGAATACTTTCAAAACAATTATTTGTTTTAATCTTTTAAGGAGCCATGCTATAATTTACAACAAATACACATATACATACATAAAGTGCATAGTATTAATAATAATGCAAAACTATACTTATCTTTGCTTTGTTAAATGGAGGAGGGAGTTAATCGTAACCTTCTAGTAGCAGACATATTTTGGTAACAGGTCTTTCTAGAATGTTAGTTTGGGTCCTAACTTTGACAGTTCTTACAAGTCCATATCTGTCTTCTGACTTTAATTCTTCCAAGAATCCAATATCTACGAGGAGCAGCAGCATCTACCACCAATACTACATCAACTGCAAAGTTTTTCCTTGTTTTGTTCCATTTTTGCATTTCTTGCATAAGAGGCAAGAAATCATGAATCCAGCGTTTCCAGAATATGTCTGCTATATACTGGACTTGCCTCGGCATCTTGCATACGGGTCCGTTTTGTGAAGTAATCCAGGAGGAAAGATAGGATCAGATTTCAAGAGTAAAATGTGATCTGGAGTGAGAGGCTCTAAATCCTGAGGGTGGTCAGACATTGTAGTTATTGGCCGACTATTTAAAATACCTTCCACTTCACATAGTACAGTGTGCAATCCTTCAGTCAGATCCTGTTGTTTTAGGACAGGAAGAAGCACCTGTCTAGTAGATCTGATCAAACGCTCCCACACTCGTAAAGCCTTTTGAATGTTATTTTGATTGAGGGCTGCAAGGGCCTCCCTTAGTTCCTTTTCTACACCCACAAAATTTGTGCCATTGTCAGATCGTATGCGTTTTACTTGGCCTCTTCTACAAATGGCCTAATGGCCCGTGTTGGAATTGTGTACCAGTGTACATCGGGTACCAGGCTTTACATCATGTCCGCCCAGTGAAAATGGAATGTTGGAATTGTGTATTGACATATGCACCTGTGGCCCTTCAGTTTCAGTTCAGTTTACTCTTTGTTCTAGGTCATAACATGACCTCTATATAATATCAGACTGGTATGGGCGCAAGAAGAATCTGAAGGAGTGAAGATTCTGATGCACAAAAGCTGATGATAATTTATGCAACGAATATGTTTGAAGTCCTTGTTTGTTAGTTTCCTTTTACTTATCTTGCCCTGTCCTCTTAACTCTGTGATGTTGAGCTTCAGGATTTGCCTATGTCCTCTATAAATAAAGCAACTTGTGATCTCAGCTTCAGAGGCAAAATGAGAGAAATCTGCTTTTCTCCGCTTGCAACCAACAGCGCAATCCTTGCAAGCTAAAATCCAAACAACTTGTCTTGTGTTTTATTTAGC
>NC_056708.1:179352-239352 GCF_018831695.1 Puntigrus tetrazona
TGCAGACTGAAGTGCGCGCACCATTTCATATTTTCCTACAACACATACACCGACACACTTCTCGACTGGCGAATATCTTGCCTCCTGGGAGTAGCTTGCGGCTGAAATAGACAACCGGCCTCTCTTCTCCTGCACTTCCCTGGGCAAGGACTGCACTAATCCCTGTTGTTGATGCATCTACTTGTACCAGGAACCTTTGTGTGAAGTCCGGACTCTGGAGAACTAGGTTGGAACAGTTTTTCTTTTAAGTTATTAAAAACTGCCTCACAGTCATCAGTCCAGGGAACAGGGTTTGTCACAGTTTTTGACCATGCAGGCGGTCAGAGGAGCAGCGATGGAGACAAAGTTTGGTACAAATCTCCTGTACCAGCCCACCAGTCCTAGGAAGGACCTCACTTCCTTCTTGGTCCTTTGTTGTGGGCTCCTTGGATTACCTCCACCTTGCCTATTTGGGGTCTCAGTTGCCGATTGCCCAAGTGATACCCCAGGTTATTTGCCTCTTGCTTGCCGACTCACGCCGACTCACATTTAGCAACATTTTATGTTATTCCGACTTCCTCTATCCGCTTAAGGGTTTGTTGGAGATGGTGAATATGCTCTGCCCAAGATTAATCACATTAATCACATCACTCAGGTAAGCGCAGACCAGTCTTCACAGCCTAGAAGTACTTGGTCCATCAGCCTCTGGAAAGTGGTTGGTGCTCCATGAAGACCAAGCGTCAACAAATACTAGAGGTGTCCGAATGCCGTGTATGGTCTGGACTGAAGATTGAGAGGTACCTGCTAGTATCCCTTACACAGGTCTAGCGTAGTGATGTACTTTGCTTTTCCAATTTTCTCCAGCAGATCGTCCACTCTTGGCATGAAGTGCGCGTCAAACTTAGACTGAGCGTTGAGTTTGTGGAAGTCGATGCAGACACGATCCATCCTTTTTAGGGACCATCACCATTGTACTGCACCATTCGCTCATTGAAGGTTCGATTACTCCTAGCTCCCTCATCAGCTTGATCTCCTCTTTCAAAGGGTTCCACCAGCCTCTCAGGCACCCGGTAAGGGCGTTGGCGTGTTGGTGTCAGGTCGGAAAGGTGGATGGTGTGCTGTGTCAGACTTTGGTTAAATCGCTCCACCAGACAGTCCGTAAAGTTCTTCCCTGGTCTGGATTATCATATGCACACTGCAGCGTACAAGTGCGGTCAAACTGTAAACAAAAAACAATTTAAATTTAGTAATATAAATCACATACTGCATTATATTAAACATCATATTTCTTAACAACGAAAACATTCTCACCATGCTGGGAATATGTAGGTTTTAATCAAACATGTATATAAATCGTCAAAAGTCCAACGCGCTAGAACCGAACAACATGGCCTTCTTTCCTTCTCTTTCCCCTCCCCATAACGATCACCTGAGTCCACTGAAACAATGTCCTTCAAGGGGTAGCAGCAAACATCCGGTCCCAATGACCCAAAGGGTCATTCAAAGAAAGGAAGGGTGATGCTTCAATAAGCTAACTCAACTAATAAAACTGGCTTCCAGGAGGCAAATTTTATCCGCTGGACGGCTGAAGACTCCTGTCTGTGTTTTCACTTCGACAGTACACACAAGTCCATCTGCGCCTGGAAAACCTGAGTAATCAGATCTAGCGGCCAGTGATTGCGTGGTGTATTTTCATGCAAAATTAACACAAGATCTCCTACTTGAAGATTCGCTTTGGTTGTAGCTATTTCTGGCGCTGCTGCAGTGCA
This sequence comes from Puntigrus tetrazona, assembly GCF_018831695.1. Classification (NCBI taxonomy): domain Eukaryota; kingdom Metazoa; phylum Chordata; class Actinopteri; order Cypriniformes; family Cyprinidae; genus Puntigrus; species Puntigrus tetrazona. The sequence continues at coordinate 181,101 of NC_056708.1, forward strand.
GGCAAGTATTCTTTAAGCCACCTTGACCAGAAGATATCTGCCAAATACTGGACCTGGCGCCATCGCGTCGGTTAACATCTTGTTTTATGAAGATCCGAAAGTTGAAGCTTGTATGTATTTGAGAATGGCTAGCTCTGCTTGCCGGAGCTCACCAACAGTGATGGGGTCAGAAAGATGCACACTCGCTTTCTTGCGTAACAAAGCCTTTAGACGCAACAAGATAGCAGTAGCTCTTTTCAAATGATGCCAACTGGAGTATCGTTCAAGTAATCTATCCACTGCATTTATCATCAGATGGTTTTGTTTTAATGCTAGCTGCATACATTTCTTTGCCTTGTTTGATCTCTGCTTCATCTGGCAAGTCATTTATAAGCTGAGCAGGCCATTGTTCCTCCTCAAGTCTATGAAAGTGTGGACCAGCTACCCATCGTTCACTCTAGAATCTCCCTCATAGTCATCCCTCGAGAGACGTCATCTGCAGAGTTAGAAGCAGAATCAATGCGTCTCCACTGGCATGAATCTGACAGTTCATGCATTTTTGATATGTAGTTTTGCTTGTTGTTAATGTACTGGATTACGATAGTACGGTCTGTCCAAAAGAAAGTCCTTTCAATTGGAATCTCTAAGTGTCGCTTTTAATGCTGATCCAGCTCTGTAGCAACAACAGCTGCTAGTAATTCCAGTCGTGGTATGCTAACTGACTTGATCGAGCAAGTTTGGCCTTTGGCGTCACCAATCTTGATGTATGAAACAGCACCGTAAGCCAGTTCTGAAGCATCGGAAAAGTGATGGAGCTGAGTCTGTAACAAACAACTAATAGATGTTGGTTTAAGACATCTTGGAACTGTCAGTGCTGCAAACAAAGGCAAGTCCTTTAACCGGTGTCATTGTGCTGTTATGTCCACTCGTAACTCCTTGTCCCAGTCGACTTTCATACGACAATTCTTGAAAGATTGCTTTAGCGTCGAGCACGAAAGGGCTTGCAAATCCTAAAGGATCATAGATGGAACTGGTAGCGCTCAATACTCCTCTCTTTGTTACTGGCTTGTCTGCTGTCTTGATATCGAATGTGAAAAATCTCTTTCTACATCCCAAATGACGCCCAGTGTTCGTTCGAGTGGCAAATCCTCTTGGTCAAGGTTAACCTCATGTAACGATTCTGCCCAGTCATCAGCTGGTATCGATTTCATCACTTCTTTAGCATTGCTTAACCTTGGTTAAATCTAAACCCTCCACATGTGAGCAGTTCCCTGAGTTCAAAAGCAAGTTTAAAGGGCAGCTTCCTCTGTTGGTACTGACTTAAGACAATAGTCAATGTAGAAATTTCACTTCACTGTTTCCACTGCGTCAAAGTTTTCACGATAGTCTTCAGCCACTTGTTGTAAGGCAAAATTGGCAGCACTAGGACTCCAGACACCTCCAAACAGGTGAGCCTTCATACGACATTGCTTAGGTGGTTTGTTCGGGTTGTTCTCATACCACCATAGGAAGCAGAAGCGTATACATATACATACACGCACATATGCATACATACATATCCGTACATATAAACACACTGCATACACACACGTATACATACACACCTACACGTATACATGCATGCATACACATCATACATGCGCGCACACACACACACGTTAGTCATACTTGATTGGTTTGGGGAGGGGAGATCTAAAAAAAATAAATAAAAAAATAAAGAAACCGAAAGAGAAGAGTGAGAGAAGCAGGTGGATTCTAAAAGCGTATGTCTAATCCGGATGCCAGCTCAATGCAGTACCTTGATGCCCTCAAAAGTACTTTCGGATCCTCAAGATTCTGGAGAAGATTTGTATTTTGCTTTTCGGCTTCTTCTACAGCGCCGTGGGGGGGTTCCCTTTCTGATTTCCTAAAAAGGATTGATAAATCCCTGTCTAAAAGTTGTGCAAAGAGGTGGACTGTCTCCTTCCCAGGTTGACAAAGCCAGAGTGAAACAACTGATTTGTGGAGCTGTCGAATTGGATATGAGGATATTGCAGTTGAGGTTAAGGGAGAGGAAAGAACACCCACCAACTTTCCTGAGACTGTTAAATAAGATTCGAGAGGCTAAAGAAATTGAAGTTACTTGACGGAGGTTCACCGCTACTGCAAAATCCATACACCTGCAGGACGAGGGGAATAACTGTCCAGTTTTTGTGCAAGAACTAAAAGCAGAAATTCTAGAATTAAGGGCCCAGCTAAAAAGTGACAACTCAAATAGTTTACCAGCATATATACTATCCAGATATCCTACCCATCATGCTGTGTTTGCCTCTTGGACTGAAACTCCACAGTCTGGAGTCAAAGCGATATGCAAGTTGGCCAGCTCTCCTGGGAGTGACTAATCCGGCTGACTGGTGGACCATCTAGGAATTTCGCCGGATAGCATACCTCCCGTTTACCCTTACCAAATTTCACTGGCAACATGTCGCCTGGAGCAGTTGACCCATGAAGATCTGAAGGGGTCTCAAGATCAAGACCCAGTTATCGGGGTAGCGAAAAAGGACATTAAAGCTGGAAGAGTGCTTACCCTTTGGAGGAGCTCTGATCCGGTGCTTACACTCCTGCAATGTCAGGGCCCAAAACTGAACATTAGAAATCAGCTACTTTACCGAGTATCCAAAAGCCACCATGGAAAAGAAAGTTCAGCTGGTTCCGCCTGCCAAATATCATCGGACTGTCCTGCAATCTCTACATGATGAATCAGGTCACCTTGGAGTAGAGCTGTTTTGGTACATTCCCGATAATCTGAGAGTCAATCATTTGCAGTACATAGAGAATGGATGATGATCTTCAGCAGGCATATCAATTAGCAGCTGAAACTTCTCTAAAAGGCTTATCAGCGAAACAAAAGGCTGTATGACTAGAGAGTGAAACCACACACGTTGGCAGGTGGAGTTCTCATCGAAACCTTGCCTGCAAAGGAAAACTTCAAAACCGATGGAACTCTTTACCTTACGTGGTCATTGAGAAGTTTGCAGACTTACCAGTCTATAAGAACACGAGGCCTCCATAGAAACACAGATGTAGTACAACCACCTGTATGAGAGCTCAAACCATGAAAAGAAAAAAACAAACAGAATAAAGAAATGTTGATCAGACTGACGGTGAAAACCAAGAACCTTCGGAGAGTGAGGATGGTGATCTCTGCTATTACCACCCAGCAAAAATCCCTTACCAGGGGTCTCTCACCTCCACGTGCGTTGGAACCCAAAACTGTACCTCCTATAATTGTCCCGTAGCTTATCTAGGAGTATGCCGGGAGGAAGATCCGACAGAAAATGATCCCCAAGAGATCCTTAAATCAAGTTCCTGAAGTGGAGGAGGATCTGAGTTTAGGATCTGAGACACAATGATAGTACCCCCTGTGGAACCTGGACCAGTGCCTTGTTGTAAATCTCAAAGAGAAGGCCAATGAATAAGCAGAGTTATGATGATCTAGGAAGTCCAGCTGATAAGCCTTTAACTGTGGTTCATCGTGGGATGGTTGTACACACTGAAGAGCTGTTCAAGACCAAGAAGGTCTGACCCGCTATATGGTGCCACCCCATGGCTCAACGACCCCAGTGTGTTACAAACCCCTGCCCTATTGTCAGAACAGTAACTCGGTCCTAAAATATGTCTACTCGCATGAGGGCATGCAATGTTTAGAAGGGGGAGGGTGTAACCCCTGTAAGGGAGGGTAATGTATAGTTCCAGTACCGGCATGTCTAATTTGTGAAAGCCATCTAAGGTGTTGTTGAAATTTAGTTAACAGAACCGCATTTCGTTTATATTCATACGTGTGTATTATGCAGCCTGTAAAAAGTTTTTGTGCAAGTACATGTCCCTTAAGATATTGGGCAAATCTCTAAGGATCGGTTGAGGTGTACTTGAACAAAACGTGGTTTTTAACAGCATGTTTGGTTGATTGTTGTTGATTAAAGGTTAATTAGTTAATGCCCACCTTCTTCATAGGTTAGTTGTACTTGATTGGTTTGGGGAGAGGAGATCTCAAAAAAAAAAAAAAATCCAGAGAAAGAACGAGAGAGAAGAAAAAAAAAAAAAAAAAAACCTTACTGAGCGGGAGCGTTGGGTGTTCCTTGGGATGCGTACACACACACACACACACACGTATACATGCGTACGCACACATAAATAAGGAAAAATTAAGATAGGACAAGACAAAACGAAATAAACCAGTAGGATGATGAGCCGCTCGCAACTGAAGGGAGCCGTTTAAATCTGCCGGTCGAAGCTCAAACCCAGGTGTAACACTTCAGCTAATCATGACGTCACATCCTGCAAAACAAAAGAAATGCATACAACCAGCCAAAAGTATGAATCATACTGGGTTCATAACACCCTCCCCATATAATTAAAAGAGAGGGTGTCCAATTATGAAATCCACCTAGCTCTTACCCAGTAACTCCCACTTACTGGAGAAAACCGACCGCTTTGTTGTACTCCGAAATGCCCTCAGCAACTACGGGACCTGTAGAAGTAAATTTAAGAAAAGGTAATAAAACAAAACTGGGACAAGTCAAGTTAAGAGGGATAAGGTGCTCTAGACAATGCATCTGCTACTACATTGTCCCTTTGATGTGACTAATATCAAGAGCATATGACTGAAGAAAGAGGCACCAACGAGTCAATCGTTGATTTGGGCATCTCAGAGTGTGTAAATAAGCGAGTGGGTTTTGATTCTTATACACAACCAACGGCTCAGCCACAGAACCAACATACACCTCAATTTGCAGAGCCCAAATTAAAGCTAACGCCGCCTCATCTACCACAGAATAAGTTAGCTGATACGAGGAAAACTTTTTAGAAAAATAACTGGGCTGTAAATCCCTGTATCAGCCTGTAACAATATAGTCCCTGCACACATTGCCAGCATCTACACACAAACTGAAAGGGCGATCAAAATGGGAGCTGCCAATACAGAAGCAGAAACCAGCAACGACTTGGCTGCTTCAAAGGCCTCCTGACAAACAGGAGTCCAGACAAAAAGGCAGCCTTTACTTTCAGTAGGTGCTACAACAGTAGAAAAATTCCTACATAATCCCCGATAGTATCCCACTAACCCCAGAAACGCGCATCGGCTCTTTTTCGGAACCGGGTAGGAAAACAAAATCAATGGCTTCAACCTGTGCGGATTGGCGCACACAGCCCTGTCCAACTACCTTACCAAAAGGTATGTCAGTGGCTTTTGCAAATTCACATTTAGCCAGATTTACAGTCAGACCAGCTTCTTTGAAACAAGATAATAGGTCTGCAATACGACTCAAGTGCTGGTCACATGAATCACTAAACAACTACATCCAAATAGACAGCGACTCCCTGCAACCAAGTTGCAGGTACATTTCTGAGGCCAAAACTCATGACATAAGAAAGTAACCCTTCGATGTAATAGAAGCTGAAATTTCTTGAGCTCTCTGGGTCAAAAGGAACCTGCCAGTAACCTTTGAGCAAATCAAATTTACTAACAAAAGTTTCCGACCCAACTCTGTCAACACAATCCTCAATGCGAGGAAAAGGAAAAGAGTCTGGTTTGGTCACTTTATTTACTTTCCGATAGTCAGTGCAAAAACGATACGTTCCATCAGACTTACAAGTAAGCAGGGAGAGGCCCAACTAGAAAATGATGGTTGTGCAATCCAGCATATACTGAACTTCACCTTTAAGATGAAGAAGTTTGTTTGGGACACCTGATAGAAATGTGGGGATGCTGAGCCCATTCGGCAAGCGTCAACACCGTGCTCCAACCAGTGTGTACGCGTGAAGGCACGTTACCAAATAGAGAGACATAACTGTTAAGAGCAATCAAGTCAGCACGTCTGCTCTCTGGCAAATAGACCAACATTTTATGCAAATTTTTAGGAGTCTCTGAATTAAGACGACCCAACAATACTGCATCTTCTGGAAACAAATCTACTCCACTTTCCTCCTCCAACAGAACAGATAAAGCACTTTCAACTAATAATACAGGTTGGACCAGTCTTGGCCTCCAAGACTTTGTGAGAATGGCCATAATAGGGCTTCAACAAGTTAGTGTGGCACAACTGTACAGACTTCCTTCTAGCTGGGATAGCAATCAAATAGTCTAAATCAGAAACTTGTTTTACCACCACAAAATGACCTGTATACTGAGCCTTAAATGGTGAGCCTTCAACAGGTAACAGAGCCAACACTTGATTACCAGACATGAATTGTTGTTTCTCTGTTCGCCGATCATAAATTGATTAGATTTCATACGTTTCTATAAAAGAACACAGTTGTTCCTTTGCCATTTTACCTGCTTTATAAAATCTACGCTTAAAATAATTTATGTAGCTTATCACATTTTTAGGTGGTGTACTCTGTCCAGTTATCACAGAGTACAGACGGGGGACACCGAACAGTATGTCTCCAGTCATTGGGACTAAAACCAGTACTTTACATACTTCACATGCTGACAACATTAGCTACGGTAGTCCCTCCTCACAATCACCTTCCATCCCGGTACAATATGCACCCAGTAATGACTTGAGAGTTTGATGGAAACATTCCCAAGCCCCTTGGCTTTGAGCATAAGCACTAGCTTTATTATGATTGATGTGCAATAGTTTCAAAACCTGAGAAAACAAGTGAGAAGTAAAATTAGATCACTCTGCACAAATCTTTGGAATGCAAAAAACCGAATTAAACTGCTTTAAGGCTTTCACCACCGACTTTGCAGTGATGGTACGAAGGGGATAGGCTGCAGGATACAGAGTCGACACACACATAACCGTGAGCAAGAAGAATTCCATCTTAGCTTTTTTTTAACCCTTAGCTTACCTGCAAGTTCATCACAAGAGACTTTCAACACAAGTGATCAATACTTTTCTGGCAGTACCACTTGTACAATAGAGTCTCCTGCAAAGTCAGTACCATGTGGTACCCACTTCCTCACCAACATTCAATCCTGTAAGAAGTAACCCTGAGCAAGATGTTGTTACTTTTATCCAGACCTGAAACGATGAAACCACGGGAGAAGAGGTATCAGGCCAAACCTTGCCTCCCGCTAGATTATTTCCCAGTATAATATCCACACCCTTCACCGGGCAAAGAAGGACGCACTCCAACTACCTCACCACTCACAAGTTGCAATGATGGCCTTATTTTATGCAAGGGAACAGACAAGACATTTAACCCAATTGCTCTAATAAGCACGCTAGTACCAGTGTCGCTCAAAGATGAAAGTGGCAACACATCTTGCAAAATAAAAGGTTTCCGAGGCTCCTGTGTCTCTCAAAATGGTCACTGGAACTGTGGTTTCTTTACCAACCATTGACATGACCATAAGTAATAAAAAGGTGCATTAGTTCCCATCCATCCAAACCTTCCCTAGACAAGTCAGAAGATTTCAATGCAGGTGCTGCAAGGACAGCTGATTTAACCCAAGGAGCTTTTCTCCCTTTACTTTTAGGACTGGGCACATACTTCTAATGACCTTTACCACAACAGTAATTACAGATTAGAGTAGAATTTCTAGGTGTATGATCCAGCTTATCTTCCAACATTTCATCCCTTTTCCGAAACTCAAAACTACTTATATGCGTCAGAACATAATCATCAGCTAATTCCGCACCTTTCGAAACTATCAGCCATCTGCTTATTTACATGTATGTTGCAATATGAGCAGGAACCGTTTTTAAACCGTTCAAGCACAATCAAGTTAGTTAAGTCTTCAAATGTGGTTATCTCAGATGCCATACACGAGCGGTTAAAAGCAACGGTGAGCTCCCTAGCAAACTCCACATGAGCCTCATTAACTCCTCTGGTCATCTAGATTTTTTTGTCGATCGCTTTTAGTACCAACTCGTAAGCTTTTAAAATGGCAGCTTTAACAACATCATAGTCTTCACAGTCCGAAAGTGACAGCGCAGTATAAACTTCCTGAGCTTTGCCAGTCAGCACACATTGTAAAAGCAGTATGTGCTCTTTACTAGGCCAGCGTCTTGCCTGTGCTATCAGTTCAAACAATCCAAAGAACGGATCAGGATCTTGTTCATTAAATTTAGGGACTAAACGCAAATTACCAGCAGTATCAAATTTGAGAAGCACCATGAAGAGAGTCAGTTGAGCCGCTATTAAATCCACCTTCCCTTATTATGATTAAAAGCGATATTTCTGTATCTCAATATTGGTTTGTTCATTTCTTGTGTTTTCATGGTCCACTTCTAATTTCACATGCTCGTTCAATCAGTAACATCAGTATTTTTTCCTGTTGCTCAAAAGGTTAGTGTTAGTCTGACTTTTATTTTTATTGGCAGTAGCTGCCGTTTCCATTAATATACACCGTTCCATCAGCTTCGCTTTAAGCGCATCTCTAACCATACTGTCCTTTACTCTTCGGTCTGCAATTTTCCATAAATCATCCGTATTTTTTAATAATTGATCTTTCGTAAATGAATCAAGTAAAGCCTCTGAAGGAGAGCTAACAAAAAAGTCGACTATCAGACATTTTTCCCGTTACAAAAAACGTGTGCTTTACTAATCTCAGCAGGGGGAATAAGTTCCCTTTCCCCCCCATCTCATCAGAAACCCCTAACTAACTGGCCCCTAATCTTCATGTGGTTACTGGTGAGGGGTATTGGGGTATGCCCCCAAGACAACTGCTCTACTCACGGTCACCACACCAAAAAAAAAAAAAAGAAACCCCAAACTTTACACCACTTGTTCCAAAAAGCAACGAGCAGTTACACCTAACAAGGGAACAACACAATTCAAATTCACACCGCGGTTGACTTTGTTAATCACTTTCCCTGTTTCCGTAAACAGATCCCAAACAACATTTAAATAAAGGAAAGACAAAAAACAAAACCGTAGGATGATGAGGCGCTCGCAACTGAAGGGAGCCGTTTAAATCTGCCGGAAGAAGCTCAAACCCAGGTGTAATACTTCAGCTAATCATGATGTCACATCCTGCAAAACAAAAAGAAATGCATACATCCAGCCAAAAGTAAGAACCATACTGGGTTCATAATACAAATTATCAAATTTCTTGCACCTTTTCTTTTGGTTTATCCTCAGGTTAGGTAAAGTAAGTCGAGTCTGTCCTCTCTCTCATAAGCATTTAAATCATACTCACAAGACAGGTCCCAGAAGACTTCTCCATGGTCCGTTTAGCTCCGGTCTTGAAATCTTGTGGCAGGCGAGCGTATTGGTTATAATAAGTTAAAAACATTACAAATAGAGAGAAAAAAAAAAAAATTGTATAATCTGCTGTCGTTCGGAGGCGTCATGGCGAGGCTGTCTGGCATCGTAGAAGCGTGTCGCCGAGGTGCAGTTTTAACTTCGGGCTCACTTCTAAGAGCAACCCTCCTATATAGACTACAGGTGCAGGTCAACATTTTTTGGGAAAGCCCCATATAGCTGGAGACCTCCCTTTCAAGACGTTCACTATAAAAACACAGCCATCTTAGTCTGCTCTTCTGCAAAGACCTAAGATGTCCTCTCTGCGTCAGGAACTCAGCACTCAACGGTAACATTCCTATTCTTCAACGTTCTTACTAATACATATTTTATCTCTGAATAAATACACAATACAAGGCATCACTCAATCAACGCAAACTGACAAAATTGGGAAAACTTCCTGTTTTCCCTCAACACACACACACACACACACACACACACACACGTTTGATTTAAACGTACATATTCCCAGCGTGGCGAGAATGTTTTTGTTAAAAATATGATGTTTGATAATGCCATTGTGGCGATTGCTGTCCTAATGCCTAAATGTTAATATTTTATGTTTGCGTTTCATTTGTGTAAACATGCCGTTTATGTTGTATTTGGTTGACAGACAAGTTTGTGATATTACTAAATATAAATGTTTGTGTTTACAGTTTGCCCACACATGTACGCACATTTGTAAACGACAACAAATCACAAAATAAGGTGTACAGTGCGAGTTCTGCACTAGTAGAATAAAGACAAGAAAAAGTTCCAAGTTAAAATGTTATCATTTCACGGGTAATGTAGAAGATTTCTATTCATTCAAAATATGGATCACATGCTGGCATAGGGGGAAGCCTGAAGTGTGTGGACACAGACAAGTTATCTGTAAAAGGGTCCTCTTTCTTTACCATGTGTTGGGGATGGGGAGCAAGTAAAAGAGCTTCTTTATCATAACACATTGTTGGGCCCCTTCTGTCCATTATTGTAAACATAAGGGCAATTGTATACAACACACCTTAATCTGTATAAAACAGCTGAAAAACGCTCGAGGTCTCATCTGCAGAGAGATACTTTGCTTTATTCTGTTGGTAATAAAGTCTCTTTTAGCATCAAAACCCTTTGACTGAGTCTGATTCTCCGTGAGAAAGAAAAGAACCACGACAAAACATGAACAGGATTGGAAAGAAGCAGCAAAGTGGAATGCCACTTGGGGTGGACTTTGACGAGCAACACAAACGGTGGCCACCAAAGAAAAAAGGTAAGCATTTTTGCTTATATATTTAGTTTGTGTTGTTTGCCGGTCTGCCCTTGGTGGTAAGAACACTTAAAATCTGCTCCTCCAAATTTAGTGAATATAAGAAAAGGGTTTTAATTCCAAAAGAAATGGCTGCATTCGCATCGGTTCTACTGTTGGGAAGGCCTTGCTGGATAGCCTAAAGTGAAACTGGATTGTGTAGGCAGACATGCATTGCATGCAATGGACCGTTTATTGACTGGGCCGGAAGAGGACCGCAATAAACAGGAAACCGATATAGTATAGGAATGATAGAAAGCGCGCAGAAGGTCTGTGGCTACTGCCCTATAAAAAGATGGGAGTTATAGGGGACTGAACGGACAGGCTGAAATCCTGCAGCGTACTGCTTTTTTACTGTAAGGAAGGGAATCAGTGAAAGAGCGAGTATGTGTCTGAAACTGTCTGTGTCTGGTTATTTGTCTGTGTACTGGATGGTAAAGGTTTGAAAAGAAAAACATTGTGTGGCATAGGTTTAAAAATAAATAAAATTGTAGTAATACAGATTGAATCAAGATCCTTTATATACTTTTGCCTGGTTGATGTCTTTGTGAAAGAGAAGGTGAGAATTTCTGAAGATCAGGGCAGTAGAAGTGAGATCAAAGCATTAAGTTATATAATATTAAATATTAAGAAATTATAAGACCAGAAAATAAATTAAAAAATATGAGAAAAATAAATTAGTTTGAGGAGTTTTGCATACTGAAGTGATTGTAAAGAATATAAATTCATAGAAAAGTGAACATGCTTTAGGACATAAAGACTAAGATTAGAGAAAACAATGGTAGAATAGTTAAGTGGGGAAATAATAAGTTGAGTTGCTGTATAAGAAAGACAATTTAAGGATTATAAAAGGATTGTAATATTATAGGGAAAATATGGCACCCACCCCAATGCCATGTTCACAAAAGTCAGCACAAGAGGCTAGAGAGGGAGAGGAAGGACTGTGCTGGGCATGTGGACAGCCCGGACATAAGATTGACTGTCCCACCTATCCTTGGCAACAGCACCCTCAGAGGGAAAGGGGGGAGAAGGTCCCACCAATCCTAAGGGAAAGCAACAGGGCAGTAATTGCTCTTCTGCCAACCATTCAGCCCTCAGAGGGAAGGGGGAGGACCTGGGAGTCCCAATCAGGTACAGTGCAGGGCCCAGACACAGGAGGTCCCAATCAGGGTTAGACACAGGAGCAGTTTATACGCATTTAAATTTACAATATGCCTCACATCTCCCCTTGTCTGGAAAATTTGCAGAGACCATAGGATTCTAGGGACAAATGCAGTTAATTCCAATGACCGCTCCAGTGGGTCTACAAACCAATAATCAAAGTATAACCATGCCCATCCTGGTCTCAAAACAGACTCCAGTCAATTTGTTAGGAAGAAATGCCTTATGTAAACTAGGGTTACAAATTTGGTGTTCTCCAGAAGGGATATATAGACAATAGCAAAGAAAAACAAATGATGATTGCAAAGCCAAAAACAAATGTTTATTGGCTAGGACAGATAGATTAAGATGTGAGACAGACAATCAACAAGTGGGGAAAGTTTGAGGCTCAGATTCCTGAAGCACAGCTACCAAAATCAGAATTTCATTGCACTGATATATCGTCCAGAGAGGAGATTGGGGGGGTATACAGAAATGGCAGGAAGAAACAAAGGGACAGCATATTGAAATGTTTCAGTATACAATAGTAGGTAAACCGGGAGCAGTTTTAAATGTACCAAAGGGAGAATTAATGGAGAAATGGTTCCAGGTAACTAATTCCTTCCCACACATTGCAATATCTAGGAAAAAATTGGGAAGTAAAAGATATAGGACCAAAGATGAGAAAGGCAGAACAAAGCAAGTGGGAACCAACAGAGCATCCATTGACTTTTCATTCAGCTAACACAGATTACATAAAAATGGTATGTGCAACCAGATAGCATTATTAATAGAAACTCAACCTCAATTTGATCACATGATTCGAATCCAGCAACAGGCAGGTGCCTATGAACAGTCAATGTGGCACCAAAGAGGAGCTTTAAAAAAAAAAAAAAAAAAAAACCCACACACACAACACAAAGAACAAATTGTTGCACCAACTATGCTTTTGAATATTCTCATTACAGATGCGCATGGTTTTGACCATTGTGCGAGGGAGGAGTGGTGACCAGGAAAATTAAACAGCAAGGATATTGGTCTCCATATTTACATGCAATGGTGGATGAATTTTTGTCCACCTGTGAAATCTGTGAGGAAATGTGAGGAAAGGGATCGCAACACCAATAGGCATCTCGTAATGGACTATGTGGATATGATAAAGAGACTGCAGGGCAAGAGATATGCTTGTCATAATAAACAGATTTAGCATGTGGGTGGAGACAGTACCATCAGCAGATCTGGGAGCAGGAACAGTAATCAAATTTCTAACAAAGAGAAGTAATTCCTAGGTTTGGGATACCATCAGAAATAAGTTCAGACAATGGGTTCATAAAACAAGTATTGCAACAATTGAGGATTTTAAAAAAAAAAAAAAAAAAAAAAAAAAAAAAAAAAAAAAAAAAAAAGGCTGCGTTTACCGACCACAGGCACAAGGAGTAGTTGAACGACTTAATGGCACTACCAAGGCCAAAATTAACTTAACATGTGAAAGTACTAAACTCAACTGGGTGGATGCATTACCTCTTGCACTAACAGGACCTAGCACCGCATGAAATGCTTAAAGGTCGGCCCATTTTGCAGAGGTCCCTACAAAAAGGACCACCTCTCGAGCAATTACAAATGGAACTCTGCTCTAATATGAAGAAATTCACTGCCATACACAAGTTAGTTTACAGGGAGAAGAGGGGAAAAATAAAAAATAAAAAAATAGCCCAGAGAGGAAACCGAGACAGCATGTCCAGGGGTTCCAGGCGACCAAGTATATCTGAGGGCATTCCATAGGAAACGGAATGAGCCCAGGAGAGAGGCACCCTACCAAGTGGTGAGAGCTACTCTGACAGCAGTTCAAGTGGAAGGAAGCACGACATGGTACCATCTAAACCACTGCACTAGTTCCAAAGGAAAGGACGGAAAGAAAGAAACATGCAGGCAGACCATACAGGAGAAAGTGAGGAGCAACTAGAGACAAAAGATGGAAGGCAATCAGACACACAAAAACTCAAAGGATTAAGGAACAAATTCTCCTGTTCAACGCACAGGAGAAGAATGAATGAGTATATCTGAAGACCAGTTTGTCTAATGCCTCTAATAATGGAAGTTCAAACTCCCCCAGCAGAAGTCAAGCTGACTTCCCTTCAATTACATTTTCAACCTTTGAACAACAATGACAGTGATATCAAAATCATAGACCCCAGGACAACCATGTCTCGTAGAAATGCTGATGACCCATTTTAAGAACATTAATTGGTAATGCTATGGTTAAACAAATGGAAATGGAAAAAAAAAGTCCCAGATAATAAGAAAATAATTACAGAAAAGAACCTAGAGGAATATTATGAAGAATGGCCAAACAAACTGAACCCAAGTGAGCAAATTGTGGATAAAAAGTTCCAGTGCCTCAGATGAGAAAGAAGAGGTGTAAAGAGGAGCCATACCCTGGGTGTAAGTGCTAGCCCAACCTCTGCCCATGGGTGGCCCTCTACGATGCATAAAGGGTCTCCAGAGTTCTGCGGCATAATCTAGGCATTGGTAATAAATCTATATGATACATTTAGTCACTACGTAGTGTTAACTGATGAGACTAAATTATGAAGTTTACCACTCTGGGTAGAGATACATGAAAGGGAGACTTAAGTCTCAAAGGGGGAAAATGTAGAAGATATCTATTCAGTCAAAATATGGATCTATCAAGTGTAATCAATGTGAACCTAGTCGAGTACATGCCATGGGACATTAAAATCATGCCTCGGGCACATGCTGGCATAAGGGGAAGCCTGAAGTGTGTGGACACGGACACAAATTATCTGTAAAAGGGTCCTCTTTCTTTACCATGTGTTGGAGCTAGTAAAAAGAGCTTCTTTCTTTATCATAACACAAATCAGTATAAAAACACCCATCCGAAAAACACTCTGGAGGTCTCCTCCGCAGAGAGACACTCCATTACCAACAGAATAAAGCAAAGTCTCTTTTGGTATCAAAACTCTGCGACTGAATGTGATTCTACGAAAGAAAGAAAGGGACCATGACAGTAACGCTATCTAAATCAGTGGACCTTCTTTAAATGTAATATTTCATATCCAAAACTACACATGAACAACCTTAAAAATGAACCGAATCACTCCTTTAGCAAACAGTCTGGTTGAAGATTTGACAAACATTTCAGTCAAATAAATTACACATACAGTACTTAACAGAGGTCACCCCTTCAGATAAGCATCACTGAATAAGGTTAGTGTGGATCAATCCCCAAAGATTTACTGATGGCTTCACAAAAGGTTTTAAAATCACAAAGGGACACTTTACACAAGTTTATCCGTCAAGATTTAAGCATCAAACCATACCAAACACGGAGGGGAAAAAAAAAAAAAAAAAAAAAAAAAAAAAACCACTACACACACACACCACATTAAATGATATTATAAAAAAAGGAGGAAAGAAAACCTTGTGATTCACACAATTCATCATCCGTAAATACCACATCAAATCTAGCGCAACTCTGCATCAACATTAGACAGTGAGGGAGAAACAAAATGCAAAAAAAGAAAAACGAGTCCGCCCAAAAGGTTGTTCCAAATTAATTTGGCCTATTACCAGTTTAAATACCTAGGTAAAAAAAAAAAAAAAAAAAAAAAAAAAAAAAAAACACCCACACATTCAAACCATAAAATAAATTCAAAAGTAAAACAGGCGCAACAAATGGGCTCCGTAGAGCTGGAACACATAATACAATACCTTTATTTTACGTTAAACAAAATACGTCAAACTCCTACCCTTATAAAGAATATAAGTACAAATCCCTCGCCTATGAGCCGTAAGTTTCGTGGAACTGAAAAGCACATATTAAACATATTATTCTTGCTAAAACACACCACATTTTAAAACACTCAATCTCAATCCGAGTCATACCCGTCTCCTGGGTCCAAAGACATCCACCTGCGAACCACGCGCAAACAAACAGGCGAAGTATCAGTCTATTTCCGGCCAGGAAGAAAAAAAACACCTGCAGTTCTCGTGCCTACCATTGATCTTTTATACCTAGCTAACCACACCCCTTCATTCATAATTTCACTCCTCAGACGTCACCTGACACACATAAATTGCATGACTATGCGATCGCTAATTGAAAAACGGCGAAATATTACAGGCCACACGTAAACCTTCGCCTAAACATTTGATATATTCTGTACACGATCTTTTTATCTTCCGTCCATGTAAAGTGCTGATTTAATCCTCATGTTTACATATTAATTGCTTGCAAAAAGGCCACCACTCACATCTTTCGCTTTAATACACACACACACACACACACACGGAGGCAAACACGTCTCATGTCGCGTCTTTCACTTTAAGACACACACACACACACACACACACACAAGGAAAGTGGAAGCGAGTTTAATCGCTAGGCTTCATAGAGCTGTTCATGTAGTGGATTTGTCGAACGGCCATCTCCATGTTCACTTGCCTTTGCTGTGTTTTGTCTAGTTGAATGGGACTCAGCACGTTTTGCAGACGACGCTCAGGCAGAGCACGTGCGCTTTGAAACGAGGGCGAAAGGATTTGAGCAGTGTTTTTTTCGGCTTGCTTTGTTTTTTTGCGCGTGGATCGTTGTCTTTGCTTGACGATTGATCCCCGTCACCGTGGGGGGAGTGTGTGTGTGTGTGTGTGTGTGTGTGTGTGTACTATATATATATATATATATGTGTATATATATATATATATATATATATATATATATATATATATATATATATATATATATATATATATATATATATATAAATTCCAGCACTGTATCTCGGCGCCTGGTGGAGCTTGAGACACCAAACCAAGTGCATTCGACTTACCATTTTCCAATCATTATACACACACAATAGCAACCAGAGTTTAACCAGAGTTTCACTAGAAATACCATAGTGGAACTATACAGAGTTGTAAAAGTGCATTTAGCATTATAGGAACCCTTTAAATAAATAAATGGAAAAAAGGAAACAAAGCAGCAACTTATTGAGGATGAAAACTTTGCACATAAAATAAAGAATTTAACAATATATCAAGAGATGACTTTTGGGTTTATTTCAGCAATAAAAAAAAATATCTTTAAGGATAAAACAGTTTTTCACATTAGTAGGCTCAAACATAGAAATGTGTTGGTTGTAGTTTAACCAACACATTTCTATGTTTGGGCCTACTAATGTGAAAAACTGTCACAAATCACAAATAACTTGTCAGCTTTTTCCAAGGAGAATTGAGGAGACTTCCAGAGGAGTGGAAATCTTTATCGTCAAAAAAACTGACGTATAAATTCTCATTCCCCTCATGTCAGAATAATTTTAAATGTACACACTCCACTTCTCTTAATAACAGTGCATTGTCTTGATATGGGCCAATGTGCAGAGATTCCAGAAAGTAAACCAATTTTAAATTAAATTACATTTAAATAAATGCATTTTCTAATGCATTTATCATCATGACCCTGGTTGTTAATCCAGCTGGCTGTGTAAAAAAAAAAAACTAAACCAAACCTAAGGTATGTTTGTAATAAAGAAACAGAACAATGCGGATATCCCTTAGGTATTAGTGCACCACAAGCCTTGTGGTTTAAATTGATTTAACAACAGATGAAATGCAATTTAAACAACATACCAGTCATCATATTGATAGGACAAATGATGTGAAGTGCTTCAGATTGTTGTTGTAATAGAAGCAGTTTTAGCTCCATCAGTCTCGTGATTGTGTTACCACTATTGGCACTGTAATAATAATCACAACCACACAAACTAACAGAATGATGACTGCAAGTGTTTTACAAATTTTGTTTCTCTTCATTTCAGCTGATTTCTTCTTGAGCAGTGAATCATAGCCAGGGGTGTAGAGATCTTCCAGCCAGAAGCTCAGCTCTCTTGGGTCTTCCTGAAAGACACAAAACCAGCTTGGACTGACTTCTCTTAAATAAACAGCCCCAACATCAAAACCACTTAGAGGACAAATTAATATTAATAAATTAACACTAAATACATTGTTACATTGGCACCTGTCAGTGTGGTGCGATATATAATAGGCCACAAAGAAAAAGTCCGTTTTTGAATTTGATTATGTTAGAAGGTGAAGAAATGAGCAAGCAGCAAGAAGTGAGTGCTCTTGACAAGGACAGCACTGTTTAGCCAGAGCATCTCCAAATGGCTGAATATGGCCTTAATTCAGTTTCTGGAGGTCCACAGCTCAAATCAGTTCCAAATTACACCTGCTTGGACATTTCTAGTTAGCCTGAAGAGCTTGATCAGCTAGATCAAGTGTGTGTTGGATCAGAGAACCCCGGCCCTACAGGATCTAAAGCCCTAAATACACTGCACTTCAAGTACAATTTCAATTTCAATTTCAAAAAACTTTATTTGTCCCCAAGGGGCAATTTTAAGACATATTGAGCAGCACAATAGAATACATTTTAAATACAAATAAATACACAATACAGTTTATAAATTAATTAAAAACAAAATTACATTTTAGAGTTTAAAAGCAAAATAGATTTGGGAACAAAAGTAGCCCTCCTTCTCTGAGTTCTACAAACAGGACAACGTAATCGCCGCCCAGATGGAAGCCATTCAAATACTGGATGGAGAATATGTGAGGGATCCTTAATGATCTTATTTGCTAGCCTAAATATCTGAGATCATATATACATGAGAGGGATCTGACAGGCAGGCCAATTATTCTAGAGCACACCGTAACAACACTCTGCAGCTGATTTCTGTTCTGTACACTAATAGAAGAAAACCAACAAGACAAAGAAAAAGTGACAATGCTCTCTATAAAAGAATAGTAAAAAGTCAGCATAATGTCTTTGCAGACTCCAAATGAGCCAAGTTTCCTGAGGAGATACTGACGTTGATGGCACCTCCTAAGAATGTCCTCTGTATTGGTTGAAAATTTCAGTTGATTATCAAAAATAGTGCCCAAGTACAATATAAATGTATATGCAGAAGATGTCTTTTATATAAGACTTTAACAACGTCACACAGCATTTCCTTGATTAAAACTA
This sequence comes from Puntigrus tetrazona, assembly GCF_018831695.1. Lineage (NCBI taxonomy): Eukaryota > Metazoa > Chordata > Actinopteri > Cypriniformes > Cyprinidae > Puntigrus > Puntigrus tetrazona. The sequence goes on from NC_056708.1 coordinate 199,778, forward strand.
CACTTTTGCAGGTAAATGACTTTGTTATAAACAAACTGTTATAAGCAAAGGCAGCACATGCGTGTAACCATCAGAAAAACATATACAAAATAAGCGTCTTCAGCTATTTTAGCTTGAAAATGCTACCTTCTAAAAGGGCTGAGAGAAATGTAAGGGTGATCTGCCCTGCATGTAATAGTTGTCCTTTCACCGGCTCGGTTGGCGATAGACCCGATATAGTCCAGCTATGTGTAACCCACTTCTAGCCAAACTAGTCGTTTTTTGACCAGATAACTTGTCAGATGTATGCTATTCCCTCATGTAAACAAAATCAACAGCGTTTACAAAGATGTTTGGTTTCATTTATTTTATATGTTCTGTGCGTAGCCTCGATTTAGTTCGTAGTCAGATCAGCTATATGTAGCTCACTGATAGTCAAAACTAATCCAACTGATACACTGCAGTTTTTATCCAGACAGCGCTTGAGATGGCTGATATCCCATCATATTCCCAGTGTCAATAATATTTACAAAGATATTTATGTCTCTACATAACATGGTCTATATGTAACCATGTTGTAGTTTTAATTTGGACAGGCTATATATAGTTTTCTTTTAGCTCACCTGTTGTGATCAAGGCTAAAGAAAGTAATACTGTAAGGGTTTGGCTATAGCTCTGTATCAGACCAGCGATGAGCATAACCAAAAGAAACTTAATTGTTAACATGTGTAGCACTTCTCTTTCTGAAGTAGAAATGTCTAAGGGACTGCTCTTGGTTCATAAACAAAATGCCTTGTGATGTTGGATTAAGGCCTACTTCTCTCTGATTATACTGTACTTTCTCACTATATAGTTGAATAAAGATCTCTTTCATTTACTTTAAGTAATTTACTTAGAGTTCTATTTTAACAAGAGTTAAATGTCCTACAACTACTACCATACCCACGGAGAAACAAAAAAAGGGGTTCACAAATAAAGAGTAATTTAATTAAATAGAATTCAGAAACAGTGAAGAGAAATTAAGCAAGATACTTCAGTTAAGTAGAATCATTTCAAAATCTCCCTTCCTCTTTTAGCTTATGGGAGGGCAGACAAGTGACCTTTCCTTAACTGGGTAAATAAATCAAGTGTAACTTCAATACAATTTAAAGAGCAAGAATGTCAATGAAACAAACAGCAACAACAGTGGGCCCACGAAATCACACACACACACACACACACACACACACACACACACACACACCTCTCACTGCATTTCGTCAGTAAAGCCAGTAAATTTCCATCCCCTTTTTTCAGATGGAGCAGCATTTACTAGACAGAGCCGGAGTTCAAAATTAAAAGCAATTCCTCTACGAATTATGAACGTGACGTTGAGTAGCTTATCAGTGAACTATGGCTCTGTGTATGTCTTTGATAAATCACGTAGATACTCCGCAGTACCAGAACCAGTCTAAATAGTTTGAATATAAACACTTATAGGTGTAACATAGTGATTCAGGGCAAGTCAAAAACGGTTTGAAGTTGATTTAAAAGACAGTAACTGTGTTTTGATCATATTTTGAAAACACACCGTTTAATCTGACCCTGTTTTAAACAGATGTGATTCAAATGGAAATATCCAGTGTGCGTTGTCATACCTTCATGTAGTCAGCCAGCTGACCGTGTGCCGTATGTCTGTCATAGTCCTGGATGGTCCAAGATGGCTTGGATTTGTTCTCCTCTAGATCGATGAGGTTGATGTGAGAAAAGAGAGGGTTCTGCTTGATCTTTGGTTTCAGGGTTTGAGGAGTGATGTGTTTCTCCAGCTCTCTGTCTTCAAACACATGACTGTCTGCTGATGGCTTTCCTTCAGTTTCTCTCTCCCTTCCCTAGACAATTAAGAGACATAAAACATACAGAACGGGTGTCCAGTTCTGATCCTTCAGGTCTTCTCAATGCTTGGGACAGCTAAAGGTCAGCAATTAAAAAAATAATAATTTTTGCTTCTTAGTATGGTTAAACTGGATCAAGGTCAGCAGCAAAGTCACAGATAAATAAAAAGGGATTAGATACATTTGTATTAGCAGTTAAATTGCATAATTTTTTGCATTTCACTCTTTTAATTAATTTTGATGAATGCTAAATCTTTTTTTGCAAGCGAGATGAATTCATGTTTGTTCACATTTAGTCTAGAACTACACTGTGTACCTGTCAGTCAATAACTATTAGATAAAAGTATTAATCAAGGTATTCTTGACAATTTTAAAAGGGGGGAGGGTCTATTTAAAATATATAACTTCACATTTTTCTTCCAACCGTTGAATAAACACCTGAATACTAAAGACTATAAATTCAGCTCAATACATTGCTTTAAACCATTCAGAAGTTCTTCCACAAAGAGAAGTTAGCTGAAGGTGTTCATCAGCATCTCTGCTCCCTGTTACATTCAGACTCTCTCTGCATCATCTCAAGCCTGTAATAGAGTGGTCTCTATTCAGATCATCAGCTCGTTAGGACTCCATGAACGGTTCCCAGCGAGATATTGCATCAACACACTTCAAATGAATAACATTAAGCACAGACAAACTAAATGGGGCAGACATAACTTAAATACACACAGACACAATTGGGGAGGAATGAAACAGGTAAATACACACTTGGGGATGAATCAACTAATCAAATTAAACTAGAACAGGAAGATGACCAAATAAGGAAAATTAAGAAGGCCATGCACTACATAAAACACACTTAACAATCAGATAAGAGAGACGTACAAAATGTGCAGAGCAGTGGGTTAAGAGCCTGCACTGAAATGACAGAGTTTACCTGCGAGTACATCTTGTTCTGCCACTGTCTTTGTCTAGACAACGCAGCACCGATCTGGAACATTCCATGAGTAGCCGGCAGCATTCCCACATCCAGCTGCAGGAATTTCTCTGGATGATTGTTGTTTGGCAGGACGGCTATGTCCATTCTGTGACCTGTGTACAGCTGAAATGAGCCTTACTGAGTCCGATCTCAGCGTGAGTGTAAATGATTCATGATGTAACTCTATCTGAGTCCATATGATGCCACTATCCCACAACTACTGACAATAACATCAGCATGGACAAACAAAGGGTTTAGTAGTTCTTAGTAGATTTAGTAGAATAACATTAGGTTTGTTCTATCAAAAAATGAAATTTTAATATCAAGATAGCTAACATCAAAACACAGAGTAAACATACCTTCCTCTTGTAACGTCTGGATTAGACATACATCAACTGTTTCCTTTCTTTTAAACATCACAAACCCTTGAAGCCCTTCCTTCATAATATTAAGATCTAGTGTCTGAGTATGTGCTTTGCATTTATTTATATTAGTGTGTGTGTTTGTGTGTGAAATAGAATTATGTGTGTGTGAGATAAGCTTAATTTTGTAGAATCTTTCCAAATGTCTTTGCACTTTCAGAAAGACTCCTTAAAATATAGTGTTCTTGTTGAAGGGGATGCTGAGAGCAGACTGAGGACATATGGTTATGGAAAGAGTTGTGTTCTTCATGTGATATTACTTTCATTAATCACTTCTAATAGTTTATCAAACTATTATCTTGTTTTTGTTTCGTACTGAATTTATTAAATCCATTTATTGAATTTAGGTGTAGAAATATGGTTTGAACAAAAAATTCAGTGGAATTGCTTTATTGAATGATGAATTTGCATGAATTTGCAAGAAGTGATGCAGACAGTGTGAAATATCCAATAGAATGTCTTTGAACTGAACTTCTGTTTTGTTTCACATAAACCAAGAAAACATAGTTTAACTGAGCAGTGAATCAGGAGACTGAGAAAGGACTCTAAGATAGCTCTTCGAACATGCTAACTGACCAAAATTGCTTTATTTATTCCTTGTCATGTTCTCCTCTCTGGGACTCTTATTTTGAAGGGCTTCTCCATTATATCCGTGTTTGCTTCCTTGTTTAGTTCCTGTTTTTCCCTTGTTCCTTTCCCCGTTTGGGTGATTGATCAGTCTCCTGTGTATGTTTGTTTCCTGGTTTCCTCACGACGACCTTGTTGTACCTGCTCTGTGATTTCACTGAGGTTTTTTTTACTTTTTTCCAACATAACAACAGATCAGAAGAACAGCTCTGTGTACTCTAGGGCTGTATAAATGTTCAGTGTTTATTCTGACATTAAACTTAAAAATCAGTTTGTTTGTTTTTAAATTCTCTTGCCTACAATTATCTTTTGCTAAACCTTGGACAAATATCAAACTTTCAATCACAGTGAACCATCAGCAATGTTTTACGTTCATCTGGGATGGAAGATTTTTCATTTTTGTGTAAAGCTTCTTTTTTTTAATATAATTTGTCTGCAAAATGTTGTAATGTTGTTGTAAGATTAATTATGAAACAAACAGAATAGATCTGTGTAATCGCATAATATATGAAAGGATATTCCTGACTGTTATGGATCTGCCAGGTTTTTCCACCAGATAAACCACACCGCTCCCATTCACCCGAGTACTAATCAGCTGCACATGAAGTTCATCATCTCAGTGTCCGGTCTCATTTATACACAAAGTGGACCTTTGTTGACGCTCATTTGAGTTAAAGCCAATTTCTACTTACCTTAAGAACTTACCTCTTGTCTAGTCTTTCAGATCCAGGGTGTTCTCCAGGCTCAGTATTCCTCTGTGGTCCAGCGATCCTGTTAAGAGAAAACATTCAAGTCAAGTTTCAACTATCTCCAGTCAACCGAACTTTCAGATCTCATACAGACCTCCCATCCTGCCATCTGCTTCAGTCATCACTCATCTGTGTCAATAAACTCATTTATTATTTCAACTTACCTTTGTGTCCAGGTCCGTTTCGTGACACTGACTAGTTTAAAAAAGAATTCAATTTCATTTAAAATTTTGTTTTTATATGTGTATGCATAAATAGTGACGCAAGTTGTTATAAATAGTTATAAATGTAGATTGTTAGAGATTTAGATTACATGTGTGCATTGTGAGATGTTTTAAGACTCCAGTGGACAAGATAACAGAATCTTAAACATGAGAATAGTGATCCATGCTGCAAACTGGAAATAAAGATATAGTTTATGAATTGAATAAACTCAAATTATAATTATCCTGGTAGCCTTCAGTAAAATCAAGTGTCTAAAATCATTAAACATGAATATAACTTTTAAAAAATATTTTTAAATAAGACTTTTGAGCCAAGTCGATTTTGAATGCACCTTCCAAAAGAAAAAATAGGCAATTAATATTTTCTATATTTCATATGATCACACCTGTATGATTAGAACGTCTAGCGCTTATATCTTCAACTGCTAAATTCAAATGTACTTTTACTGGCTGATGCTGAGTCAGACACATTTTTACAGCAATTTGCATTATAACCAATCACACACAATGATCTTATGAACGCAAGCGCCAATCAGTTATCGCTACAATGCTGGTATTTTCTTCACCCACTCGCTGACTGAAGACCTTGTTCTGGTGAATTTTATAGTCAGAAACAACAAACTGAAGGAGAAGTCCTATCGGGTCTGGTTGGCTTGTGGGACTCCTGAGGCAGCTGACAGGAACCGGTGGGCCTCCGGTGGATGAGGAGGCAAAAACTCGGGTCTGGGAGGAGTTCGGGGAGGCCATGGAAAAGGACTATCGGACGGTCTCAAAGAGGTTCTGGCAAACCGTCAGACAGCACCTACACCACCACAGGTTGTTTGGGAGGGATTCAAGAAAAAACAGGTTTTCAAGATTCTCCAAAAACAAACTCTGGCATATTCAGCTATCACACACGACTAGAACCTCAAGTGGCACTGGTTTCAGATGAAACTAAAAACAAATAGCTTTAGTGAACACAAGGATGTGTACAATGAAATATACTGCTGCATTTGTGATATATCAGCCTATATTTCTGCTGGAGGTCCTGGACATCTTGTTTAGACACATTCTATCAAATACCAACAGATAAGAAATCAGTAAGTGACTCTTATAATGGTTCATGTTTGGATCATCTAACTGTACAATAATCTAAACACAAACCAAAATGGATCACTTTTTTTATTTTTTTGGTAAAAAGCAGCCACAAAATATCCTTATGACAAGCTTAGTTTTTCAGGCTACAATAAAAGAAGCCCCCTAAACAAAACGTTCATATGCACATTCCATAAAAACATAAATCACATCACCACCACAAAAAATAAAAATCCAACTTGCGCTAGTCTGCTTTTTGTGTATAGTATATAGTGTATAGAGGTTTTTAAAAAAAAAAAAAAAAAAAGATGGTAGAGTAGATGGTTAATAAAGATGTATAAATGTAAGCATTGAAGACCTTTATTTTCAAAAAATGAGGAAACAGACCACCAACAGGAAGCACTAGTTACGTCTTAACTCAGTTGTTTAGCAGAGAAAACCAGAACTATATTTTAACTATTTTGTGTTCTACTAAATTTGAAAACTAATATTTCTTCCCCTTCTCGATGTGTTTGGACACTGATTACTGCTGACTGAAGTTATACTAATTGTTTTTGGACTTTCATATACATTTATGAACATATAAACATTTATTCATATCAGAAAAATACAGAGCAGATACAAAAACAAAGTTGGAACTGTAGAGCTAAACAGAGCATTAAAGATCCACTTTTTCCACAAAAAAATAAAAGAAAGAAAATGTATATGTGCTTAGTACAATCAGTAGTGACTGCTCATAAATAGGCACTAAATACATATTTTTACCAATATACATACACACAACAAAATGGAGATTGTAACACAAATAAACATTTACACACAAAATAAATAATAAATCAAACTGTAAATGATAATTCAGGAAAGCTTCCAAATTTAGTGCAGTCTGTAGAGGGAGGCAAATAAATTAATTTAAACCAATTCAAACAATAGAGTAACAAATGTTCACACAAAAAAGTCACTTTCTGGAAATATGTAGAACCAAATCTGATGCTCTGAAAATGACTCTGTAACAGCAGGTCTTAAAAAAATTATATTCTGCTTCCACTGAAAGAGCTTCAGCTTTTAGTAAAGGTGTTGATCTTGTGACAGTTTAAAGAGAATATCAGTTTGATTTAAGTAACTAACTGAACTGTGAGCATGAATCGGTACGAGAGGTAGTTTGATGTTCACACCACACTTGTGGAAAATACAGCTTTAAAATACAGTAACTGAGTACAGAAGACTAACAAACATCTATTAATACACAGGAAGGGTAGAGAAACAAGCTAATGCTTTCCACATCATTCCAGACGGAGTCAGACATCTAAAGGGCTCAAATATCTGAAAGAAGAAAAACCTCCAAACTAAAGCTCTAGAAGAAATGAGTGAACCTGACTCTACATTCAGAGCGTTTCAGTAACATCACAGCTATCTGACCTTGATCTGGACAGAGACTTGATGGATCCACATCTTCAGATCATCTGCTCTCACACAACACACGCTGACAGGTACATTTATGATTACATGACCAGAAATTATGCACATCAAATATAGCTACATGTACCTTTTTCACTACTACTGCATGTGCTGTGTGTGTGTGTGTGTGTGTGTGTGTGTGTGTGTGTGTGTGTGTGTGTTGAGGGCCCAGCTGGATCACACCTTGGAGAGCAGGCCTGACTCAGGAGCACTGGCTTTGATGATGTTCTGGATCTCTTTGAACTTGGGATGCTCTTTATCAGCCACGAGCTGCAGCAGCACCGACTCACTGGTGGTGACTATGATCCCGGTGCGCGCCAGCCGCTGAGACACACACACACACACACACACACACACACACACACACACACACACACACACACACATTAGCTAGTGATAATTAACAGTAGATACAGTTAAATATGGGGTTACTTCCAATCAAATGAAATCAGTATTAACAAAACTGCAAAACTAAAAACTAAAAATCTTTCCACTGCAGATGAATTCATAGAGTTTAATAATGCTGATGATTTTAATGACTTATATGTAATAATGTATAAAAAATATACAAATATGAAATATTGGAGGAAACAATGATAGGCAACGATAGGCTACTTTATAAATGAAAGTAAATCACCAATCATTTGTTCAGTCAGCTGATTCAACCAAGGGTCAAGTGCTTATGAAGCTGATTCACTTTAAAAACGACTAGGAGCTTTGTTGGGAACTATTTTCATTAAATAAATAAGTCACTTCATTTTTTTTTTTTTTTTTTAATACAATTTTTTCTTAATAATATTTTTTTTATTTACATTTGTAAAAAGGGAACACGGGTTCAATCAAGATTAATTAATTGATTAATACTGAGACAGATCTACATTAAGAGTTACTTTAGACCAGCACAGAGAGCATCAGAGGATATCTGTCTCACCTCCAGAGCAAACATGCGGTCCATCATGCTTCTGGAGGACGTGGCATCAGCAACAATGTGCACCTCGAACCCTCGTCCAATCAGATCCAGAGCGGTCTGCTGAATGCACACGTGTGTCTGAGGAGACATCAATCAGATGAACCAAAGACTCAAGGACTTGCTTCAAGCACCTGTGATATTCATAAATGCTTATACATCAGGCATAATAAAGTTTTCCTTGTAAACACAACAGAAATCTAATTGGTAACAGTTTTCCAACTGGTCAACAGTTTTGTGAAAAAAAAGATAAAAGGAAAACAGATTTTTTCAAGTCAATTGGGAATATGCTCAAAAGTGGAATCAACTGTGAAATGTGACATATTTCAAAACTAACCATGAGCCCATTAAACATTTTCTGTATGACAGATCTTCAGTAATTAGAAGCAAAACGCAGTAACCATGTCTGAATGCATGTTTGTCATTTTAAAAGATCTCTGGGCTGCTTCAGACATCACTGGCAATACAATGTTTCTGTAAAAAAATAAATAAATAATAATAATAATAATGATGATGAATTAATGATACTCCTAATCCTACTGCCAGTAATAAAATGTGCTCATGTCTGCTGAGATGCTGGGTTCATGAATATTTACCATGTTGAACTGATTCGCTGAGATCAAAACAAGGACAGTAAGAGTGCTAGCCAATGAGATTTGAGCATTAGCTCCACCCATTAAAAAATAAACCTTCCTCTGCTAGTTTTTAAAAGCTAAATAATTCCAAATGCACTTTTAAGAAGCTTGAGCATGATCCCGATGATTATCAGGTACTGACCTCGACGCCGAAGAGCACCACACTGCGGACTCCTGGGATCTCAGCCAGAGCAGCCTCCACCTCCGGAAGAACCATGGAGAACTTGGTTTTGGGGAAAACCAATTTGGCCCCAATCAGATCCAGCTCCTGAACCGTGCTGCCCAGACCTTTAGGATACTGCTCCGAAACCAGCACAGGAATCCCCAGAATACGAGCACCCTGCAACTGAGTACACATAAACACAGAGACATACACACACACACACACACACACACACACACACACACACACACACACACACACGCGCACACACACACACACACACACACACACACACACACACACACACACACACACACACACACACACACACGCACACACACACACACACACGCACACAGATACTCAGCACTTAGCTTAAGGCATCTCTAACACCTGCAGCACATCAGGAATAATATCCAAACAGATTAGAGAGCTCAGGTTTATTACCAGTCTCTGGCCCACACTGATGATGTCTCCGAAGTACTTGATGGCGGGTCTGAACCTCTCCTGCATGTCACAGCAGAAGAAGACGGTGGTGACCGGAGAGAGGTTTCCCAGCGTCGTGGTCTGAGGACAAACCAGAAAACACACACTTTGACAGCTTTCTCTCACACACACACACACACACACACACACACACACACACACACCATAAACTCTGTCTGTGTCTCATGATCAGACTCTGCTGCACTTAATGTAATGTAGTTGTATTAGATCTAATATGTATAAGATGTGGATTCTTCACATTTGTGCATAGTTTAATAAAGTCATTGTATTATAACAATTTCATTAAAATAACGTAACGTATGCATATAACATATTTATAATAACTTGTGCAGAATTAGTTTTTTGTCACATCAGTGTTGATTAGAATCATAAACACTTCTTTAGTTTTACTGCTCAAGACGGGCCCTTCAGACGACACACTTCTAATAAACACCAACAAATACACATTATACCACAAATAACCAACGGCCCAAGAGAAGCAGAAGCGTTTTGTTCAAATATGGAGCTCTTTTAAAGTTTGAAACCGATTCATTTCCGCCCGTAAGCTCGACCTCAAAAAAACACTGGAAACGATGAAAGGATGGGATTAAGACAGCTCTATCGTGTGTGAAATATGGGCTTACATCCATCTGCAGAGGCACTAATCTCAGCCGACATTTCTCCGACACCTTAAAGCCCTTCGGTAAATCAATGTACTGTCCCCATTCCTCCGAGAAACACTGAAGCACCAACTTCCGCTGAACATCGATCTGATTCCCGAACACGGACAGGAACTTCTGGATGAGCGCTTCATATCCAGAGCCCAGGGACACAGACGAGGGCCTCGAGAACACAGAGAAGGAGAATAAAACAGGGACGTGGTTATTGCTGCTGTGTGTGTCCGCCATGATGCCACGCGACTGCGAATTAAACCGATGCCCGGGTCGTAGTGAATCGTTCTTAAGAATCGGTTCGTAAGTGACTCCTGTGTGATTCTACAGAGATATCTGATATAAATAATACTATACCTACTTGCGTTTGCGCCATTCGTCTATATATATATATATATATATATATATATATATATATATATATATATATATATATATATATATATATATATACTGAATGGAATCGATCAAAGGAACTGATTCGTGAAAACGACTCGGACTTTTGAAAGTCGAAAGGTGATTGCTCTAAGTGATTATTTTTGAGAGGAAATATACAAACTACATTAATTGGTTAATTCTTGTTTACTAAACGAACACGTCACATTGGTGCACATCTGTTGCTTCTGTGATATTTCAGCTATTCTTCATCATATTTACATGTATTCTAGTTTTACTGACAGACATGGACCTTTATTTTTTAGATAGTTTTTAGTGAATTTCTGGCAGCGGCTTTTGGTCTCTCTCTAAACGACTATGTGGCTACAAATGAAGTGGAAAGGAACTGAAACGATCAAATGCATGTATAATTCATTATTATTTTTATTATGATGTGCTAGCAAACATACAGTGCATGTTATAGTTACAGACCGTATAATCCTGATATGGCTTTTACCTTTAGTGTCATGACATTATAAAACAACTCGTATAACAGGGTTATAGATGATGATATATACCGCTGCTGAAACAAGGACATTTAGTTTGTGTCACAGCATCTGTTGAGGAGGTAGCACGTTCATGTTCTCTTACTGTTCTCTTGAATCAGTGCACAACTGAGCTGTCTTTCTCACATTTCAGACAGTGTGAAAACTTCAATGTATGTAAACAAAATTGTTATTACATAATTAGGTTATAAAAAACAAACAAAAAAACTAAACCTGATTAACAACATTGCATAGAATATTTGAAAAAGTGAAGTTTCAAATACAATTCACAGTGAATGTCAAACGTTACAAGAGCCCTGATTAGACAAGAGTACAGTCTTCACTTTCTATGATGTTTAGAACTGAACAGTCACAGCCAGACTTCAGTATTTGAAAGATTCAAAGTGCATGTGTATTTGCATTACAATTCTAATATTTCACTGCAACATATACAAAAGATGGACGGTTTTATGATATCGATTAAAATGATCCAAAATACATAATAGCTGTGTCGTCAGATCAATGATGGCTTCATGAATCAGCAGGAATTACTTGAATATTCCTTTGAAGACTAAACTTTTTCTGGGGTCGAAGCACTGATGTACACACAGGACACGCATTAAAGTCTGAGAGTGTTTACTTCATAGGGCACAAACATTGATTTCAGTTTTACAATCACTAGTATTTCCCAGACGGCAATGTTGATCTCAGCTCATCTCCACTCGGAGCATATCAGCATGACCTTCTTTAATATGCACTAATTCTATATTCACTAAATGACACGGTCTGCAGCTCGTGATCAATAATTCAGGGCAGACTCTGATCAGATATACAGCTCTACAGAGAGTGTCGCTCATCGTCTGCTGGTCAATCACTTCTCTAGGGCTAGACCTTCCTCTGACCGCTCATAATGCTATCGTAGACGCCGCTGGTCAGGGGCAGGTAGCTCTTCTCGCTGTAATCCAGACAGTAAAGCGGGTCTGTGATGCCGCAGGGGTCGAAGCCGCTCTCCACTAAAGCAAACTTCTGCTGCTTGAAGGTGCTGGTCATCTCCAGAGACTCCTGCAGACACAGAGCACAGGACAAGCTCCTGAGCGTCACCAGATCTGGACACGGATCGAGATGCCCAGAACGATTAAAGCACAAACTTAAATTTAAACAATGAGAGTGCATTATAGATCCATCGTCCAAACTGTGTTTTTGCCTTACTGGAGCAGACGAGATCACAAGAGTTCAGCGTTCTGCAGAAAGAGCAGCAAATTACAACTGCTTTGCTGTTGTTAATAAAAACATGAATAGTAATGTATTTACAGTAGCAGCAATAATTCTTACAGTAAACCGGAGCTCCTGAACTACAGAGCTTGTTTGTGGTAAAAAAAAAGAAAAGAAAATTATTTTAGCAACAAAATTTGATTCGTTTTTATTGAAACTGCTCTGCTGTGCTAAGAGACATTCCCTTTGCTGCACAGACCATTAACATCTTATAAATTGCACAGCGCTCATTTGGTGAGACTCTAGAAATGATAAAGAAAGAAACACGATTGAATAAAAGTTAAGAAATGGTTTTGATTAATTCCAAATACACGCTGAAATACGTCCATCTTGGTCAGTATTCACAACTCATTCTATACCGTAACTTATTTACTGTTTGTTGCTTATCAGTTTTTAGTTGTCTATTGACCAAAAAAATACTGTAGTTGAAATTCTATATTTAAAAAAAAAAAAAAAGTATAATAATTAAAAAAAACTTTAACCATAAGTTAAAGTGTCTTTGTTCAAAAAAGATTCTCAATGGGGCATTATATTGAACTAGTTAAATTAGTTTTTAATCATGGAACGTTTTATCAACTTTATTCTATTTTATTTTGGTTAAGTCTCAGCATTTTAGTCTTGTCCCATGTTCGTCATGTTGTACAACGGTTAAACTGATATAAATATGTGTTTTTGCTCAAAACTATAATTGTAATAAGTGAGAATTGTACTTTTGTATTTCAGGTATAGCACTTTCACCAGTGAGCACAAATCAATAGATTATGGATTTTTCCTCATCTAATATGCTTTATTTATTTATATTTTCCTTGTCTCGTTTTCATTAGAGATGCACAATATTTGAGTTTTTCCAATATCCAATACCTCTTTTTGGCTGATAGCAGATGAAAACACCTCTCCTGTGTGGCAGTTTTTTGAATAATTGTGGTTAGAATATTTGTTAAAGAACAACTGATTGTTTAATAATGACACCACATTGAAGCTTTGAAAATAAATAGAAATAACTATATAAATCATTGTATTTTTTTTCACCCCTCAGAAAAAAAATGCAGAAGTAACCTTAACATTTTATTTTAAGATTTAACATTTTTAGATGGTCTTAAAAAAAAAAAAAAAAAAAACTTTTAAGGACTTATACTATACATATACATATACATATATATATATAATTATTCAATTAACAAGTGTCATGTTTGTGATTTTTGTCGTGTAAGCTATAGCTTCTGACGTTTAAATTAAAATATACTCATTACTTTACAGCATAAGTCACTGCTTCATTTAAATCAGAGACACAAGTCTAAACTAGGGCTGCCTGATAGGTCAATTTCACAGTATGGTGACCGACAGCGGAAGAAGGCTGGCTTTACGTCCGGTCACGTTCACTATTTAAATGTATTTAAATTTAGCTTAGATCATTTTAACTCTTTTTTTTACAGTTATGGTGTATGGAGTGTAGATACATGTAGGAAAAAAGTTATTTAAAGCAGTTTAACAAAGCAGCAACATAACAAAATGTGGAAAAAAGTGGTATGAATACTTTCATAAGGCACTGTAGATGAGGATGATGAGACTGTCTATCCAGCAAAGGTTGAAATGTTGAAGCTAAATTAGAACTAAATCGATCTGTGGACTTAAAAGTACATTTTTTATTGTTATATTTAAAGCCATTATCAGCCGATTCTGAAATCGGTCCAATGATATCGTGCATTTTTAGTTTTTGTCAAAAGAAAAAGCTCATCAACAAACATTTTTTATCAGATTTTGATAATGAAGCAACAACTTTTTTTCGTTTCTCGTTTTTTCCTCGTTTTTTCCACCAATCCCAACATACAGCACAAACTATCTTTTCAGCTAGGCTCGGCTACTGTATCCTCATCTAGGTCAGCTAGGAACCTTGGAGTGATCATTGACGACCAACTAACTTTCACTGAGCACATTTCAAAAACTGCTCGATCTTGTAGGTTTGTGCTGTACAACATCAGGAAAATCAGACCATACTTATCAGAACACGCTACACAGATCCTCGTCCAGGCACTAGTCCTGAGTAGACTGGATTACTGCAACGCCCTCCTTGCTGGCCTCCCAGCCTCTACAACCAGACCTCTTCAGATGGTCCAGAATGCAGCGGCTAGGGTGGTCTTCAACGAACCAAGGAGGGCCCACGTCACACCCCTCTTCATTAGTTTACACTGGCTTCCTATAGATGCCTGCATCAAATTCAAATCCCTGATGCTGGCCTACAGGACAATCACAGGCTCCGCTCCCTCGTACTTACACTCACTAATTGAATCATATGTTCCTCCAGGTGCCTACGCTCTGCAAACGAAAGGCGTCTTGCAGTGCCTTCACAAAAAGGTGCAAAATCACTCTTGCGCACCTTCACCTGGTCTGTTCCTCGCTGGTGGAACGATCTGCCCATTACCACTAGGGCAGCAGAGTCACTAGCAATCTTCAAAAACCAACTCAAAACTCATCTTTTTCGCTTACACTTGACCCAACATTGATAGCACTCTCTTCTTCTCCTGCTCCTTCCTATCCTTTTCTTGTTTAAAAAAAAAAAAAAAAAAAAAAAAAGCCTTGTGTCTGCGTTAGGTAAGACAAGACCCCACTCAGAGCACTTATGCACTACTGCCCTTTTGCTGATATTAATTTGCTTCTATATGCCTACCTCATTTGTACGTCGCTTTGGATAAAGGCGTCTGCTAAATGACTAAATGTAAATGTAAATGTAAACTTGTTCCTCTCCTCAAACAGAAATATGCCGTTTCTACATCATTGAACAGTGACCTACCCTTTTTTGGTGTTACCTTTCGGATTTACATTTTATAACTCGGTGTGTGTTTTATACCTGCAGTCTGATGAAGAGGGGTCGAGCATATGAAGGCAGTTCCTTGAGGACGTGATCGAACAGTTTCTTCCCATCGAATGTGTGCTCAGGTCTCACGATCACTGCAGCCATTCCGGCTCGACCCTCGTTTCCTGTGCACAGAAACACACATGCATTACAGCTTCCTGTTTACTCTCTCATTGTCCAATCACACATAAATTAAAAACTAGCCTGTGAGGCAGTTGCTGGCCCTTTGACAACTTTAATAATTTAATCCCATCTCTCTGAATCACATCATATTTGATTATAATTCTACAAGATTTGGAAAGTTTCACCAGCCAATCACAAACAAATGTCATACTTAATGTCATACCCAAGTCAATTTCAAACAATGATCTTTACTTTAACATGTGACTTGCATAAATTACTTATTATTAATAATCTAGTCATGTTTGTAAAATAATATTGTGGTGGTGTGATGTTTAAGCAGTACCTGGCACCTGGACTCCATACACATTGGCTTCCTGAATAAAATCTACCAGTCCCAGGATCTCTGTCACCTCAGTGGTCGCCACGTTTTCCCCCTTCCATCTGAAACAGCAATAGTGTGCAGAATCATAGCTCATCTTCATAAAAGAGGCTGGATTATAGTGCCGTGAGACTCCTCTCTACCTGAAAGTATCTCCCACTCGGTCTCTGAAGCAGATGAAGTCGTCCTCATCCTCAGCCATCAGGTCTCCGGTGTTGAAGTAAGAGTCTCCTTTAACAAACACGTCCCTCAGGATCTTCTTTTCTGTCAGTTGTTTGCTGCCAGCGTAACCAAAGAATGGGCTCTGACTGCAGATCTTAGACAGCAGCAGACCCGTCTCACCTGATCACCAACACACAAACACCGGTGCTGAAGCACTGAACATCTCTAGAAACATGACCCTTCACTACAGTCTCCATCCAACCTGACAGCAGGAGAGAACCAGAGTAAAGCCCAACCCAAACCAGACACTACCACTCGGTTAAGGTCTGAGTACTTGTGCTAATGCAGGAATGTCCAGTATTACTCCTAGTTTAGCATCAGCGCAGCTGTCTGGAGGTATGCTGAAGATCTTGATTAAAGTTAAAGTTTAAAGTGATTTTAAAGATCTTGATTTTTAAGTGTACTTCACCTGGGCTGAAGGTGGCTTTGGAGAAACCATAACTGACACCCCCAAGTGTTCCATCTCTGTCCTGCTCATTTTCACACGAGAAATCCAAACATTTCAGGAATCAAAGGTCAAAGATCTCCCCAGATCAGGTTCAGTTGTTCATCTACCTCACTCACCAACAGGAAACTAGTGAAAGTGACTTCTGTTTAAGCTCTGAATCCCTGGACCTCGTTACACTGAACTCCTGCAGGAGCTAAAAGTCAGCTCAGGTGGAACGCCATCGTAACTGAGGATGTAAAAATCATAAATAAATTTTATTAGACCACTTCAGATGTTCTCACCTTTCTGAACATGCTGGCAGAATCCACTGCTGTTTCTCACAGGCTCCTCTCTGACCAGGTCATACTTCACCAGATCATACTTAAAAATCAGCTGCAAACACAGACAAATCACTCAGACAGCAGAATTCAGAAGATCCTATGGAGAAATATCAGCATCATTCACACAGATGAGACCGATTTGAACAAACTAATCCATCAACATGAACTATAAATTAACTATAAACATTTAATCCATATCAAATGCATATATATTTCCAATACAATGGACTTTATGTAGATATTTCAAGGCCAGGGTGTCAATCTTTAAGCATGACTGTTTGGATTTATATGAAATAGCAGGCTCATTTATGATGTTACTCCACAGGAAGGGAGTTGAGACACCACACATCGCTTAAATCATGATCGCTGCTTGTAACTGATAATTGTGCGTCAAGTTACTTTGCGATTTTAAGCATGTCCAAAAGAATAATTTTGACCTGGAAGGGTGGACAGACTATTTAAAGACAAAAAAGAAAGGTTATGTGATCTCAACACAGACAGATATGTTTAATCACAACTCGTGGCTGTATTAAAGCACTGGACGGCTTCGCATGGAGAAAGTATAACAGTGAGGAGTGTGCAATATTTATCATGTACTAATATCTGTAATGATGTTTTAATGATGTGTGAGCTTTACAAAACACAAAATCACAAGGCTTTTTCAGTGCTGGATTAAGGTTATCAGAATATAGCCTCATTTAAAATATGGAAGCAAAATGCCCCGTAATGGTTTTTGTCTTGATAGTTAGGTAACGTCAATATCTAACAGCTAGCGTGATCAAAAATTGATTGATTTTATACAACAGCTCAACAAACGGAAGTTTAGTATTAAGTGTGTTACTTGTAGTCACAATGCTGTCTGTTTATCTCTGCTTCAGCAAGAAAAGGTTTTAAAGTCAAAGACCAATTGTGCATCTCCAAGCACTGAATGAATCTGTGTTTTTTGAAGAAAAAAAACGGCTGATTACATGCGTCAATTATTCATTATTTATAAAAGCATTCACAGCTTGTCATCAAAAGTTTCTAATGAATCAGCTGTTTTGAATCAATCTTTTTAATACATGAGTCAATGGATCACTCATTTACTGCCATCTAGAGGCAGCTTTATTTCTCCATGACAGCCTTTAACCAACCAAGGCTCTTGTTCAAAAACACACTGAAAAATATGGTAATTATCACTATTAAAAAAAAAAAAAAAAAAAAAAATATATATATATATATATATATATATATATATATATATATATATATATATATATATATATATATATATATATAAACATTTTGGGTCAATATTGCATACCCTAAAATAAGAATCATCGTTGAAAAACATTTTTCTAAATTTTGTAATTTAATTTGTAAATTGTATGGTTAATATTAATGAAAATTGTGAACAAAGGATTTCTAAGGTGTTAGAGTTTAACAAAAGATAATTCTGACAATTTCTCTGATGCGGCCCTCATCCTAAAATGAGTCTGGCACCCCTGCCTTCGACCATTCCTCAAAATGTTGGAAGATCCTCCATTGCTCTCCTTCCTGATATGGTCTTTATTGTTTGAAGGATAAGGACACTGCCAGGTTTTCCACACACACTGAAAGCTTGAGACACTAACTAACATTACAACTGAATATTCTGATCTCCTTGATATTTCAGTAAAGAGAGCACCACATGCTACCATCCCAGAGATCCTGTGCCATCAACACTCTGCCTATAGCCTGACCTCCAAAGACCAGGATCTATCTGTTATCCATCTCAGAAACCCAAGCCATACAGGAATATATTAAAGAGGCTTTGGCGTCTGCTTTCCTCTGCCATTTCTTTACAAAATTTAATTTCACTATAACCTATGATCCAGGAAGTAATAATTACCCCCAGAACCTATTCCACAGCACGTCTGCCAATGCCCCCCGAGCACCACAAGGTCTATAGCTCTGTAGGCAGACAAAGATCAGTCATGCTGGAAAGGAACTGCTTTGGTGGCCAACTCTTGAGGTTTGTGTCATTAATTACATCAATGCTTTTCAAGACTGGGCTCAGTCCATAATGCTGAGGAAACTCACTGCAGGTCTCCTCGAACCTTTACCCCATTCCCCAATGACCATGATCCCGTACTTTAGGGTTATTTTAACATATATTTGGGATCTATGGATCTTTGGATTTTGCATGAGCTCACATGATTGCTGTTAGCCATATTTCAGAAGGTTTTGTAATTTGAAAAAGTCCAAGCATGTGGAGTATTACGTGTCACAGCTGTTATGAGCACCGGTCTGCTCACATTAATCACGTATTGTGGAAAAAGCTGTCTTTATACAGAGCCTCGCAGACACGGATTACTACCATTTCTTTCAGGGCACTAACAGCCTTTTGTCAAACAATTAAGGTGCACTGCCTGTTATTTATTATGTACAGTTCTTTATGATTTGATTTAGTTATCTAGTTCCAGCCCTGGAGTCTGTGTTTAAAAACCCGACAGCACTAGCACGACATTTTGAAAAATGAACTAAAAAAAACAGTCTAAACACACAACACACATCATTTTTTCTGTTCTGGTACTCGTGGTCATTGACCTTCTGCCTCTGACATCAAAGCAAAAAGATGTGATGGATTCTGATGCAACCACAGGTTTGTTCGGGTTGTTTGTCTGTTGTTTAACACTGAGATGGACCCCTATTTTCTAGTTCAAATATTTACTAAGACTTTTTTTACCCTTTAAACTTGATAACCTGTCTTGATAGGCCATACTGTTGCTGAGTTAAGCTAACCTTGTAGAAGAAGTTGGAGCGTCCGACAGCGCCGATCTTGCCGAGGTGATTCATGAAGCACAGGTTTCCTTCAGTGGAGCCGTAGATCTCACACATGCGGATATTCCCGAAACGCCGGAGGAACTCTCTCCATACGTCCTGCCGGAGGCCGTTCCCAACTCCCATACGCACCCTGTGATCCTTTTCATTCTCTGCCTAATAGACACACACACACACACACGCACACACACACACACACACACACACAACCCAATGAAGCTTATCACTGTTACTCAACAGGAGCCTGCAAACTCTCATCTGCCCTGACATTTCATATCATATATATATATATATATATATATATATATATATATATATATATATATATATATATATATATATATATATATATTATATATATATATATATATATATATCAGACATACATAAATATATAAATATATATAACATTATGACTAGTCACAGATGAAGCAAATATCATTGATCATCTTAAAACAACAGACAATTGGTTTTCAGAATCAGAAAGTTGGGCAGGAAAATAATCAGCGCCTGTATTTTTAAAGATTCTATAATCCTCTCAGGGTCCTCCTGTTTGAGCTTAAAAGTGATTCAGGACTAACCTGAGAGCAACTCTGAGCAAGAAAAAGACAAAAACGTTTATCTTAGTGAGGAGGCAGGGTTGACCCTGTTGCTAGCAATGACACTGTGTTTTAAAGTCTGTGATTGGTTGGTTGTCCAAGAAGGAAATAAAGAGAGTGTGTAGCTCAGTGTGCGCTGTAGGCATTCATGCCACACTGTTTAGGAATGGACTGAAGAACATAATGAGGTCTTCCTGGCCTCCAAACCTCCCAGACCTCAGTCCAGTGGAGCATCTGTGGCATGTGCTGCAACAAGTTCCATCCATAGTGTCTCCACACTGATGTATAACTCTGGGTTTGAATTGAGTGTGTGAAGATTTTCACATCTAGGGTGATCTGGGTGGAGGTTATATGGTTTCTTATGTCCTCTTGCTTGTGTACGTCCTCCAGTATAAGTCAGATGGGTTTTCTCGTGCTGCATTTCTCAGTAAGATAGTGAGTGTGTGGGTGAACAACGAGAGCCAGTCAGACCAGCAGAACTGCTCCATTCACAACAGCTCTGTGTTTGTGTCAGTTAAAGCTCATCACTGCACTCATCCAAACCTGTCTCATTCTGACAATAGTTTATGAGCAGAGATCCGTGTGTGTGTGTGTGCTCCTGTCTCTGTGAGGGTTGTGTGTTGCTCATCTTGTACACTGAAGTGTGTGTCGTGAGCACACTGATGAATGCGGTGTGACCGTCCAGGCCATGTTAGAGAACGGGCACAAAGACGTCTTTGATAGACTCTGGGACACGCTGCTGTCCTGACGCACATGAACAGTGAATGAGAAACAGTAACAAAAGAGCTGTCTGTCAGTTGGCCATGAAAACACAAACCAAAAGGTTCATTTTCATAGATTGATAGAGGACATGGATTCTTCAGCGCATGCATCCCTCTGGAGTTGTTCAGTAAAGTAATGAGGCCTGACGCATAATGAAGACGTTATGTGGAGTTTGTGGAAGTGTTTATGATTTCAAACTGAAGGACCTGAATCCTCATCATCAGAAATCATAGGGTATATTTATTTGAGTCATGCTCAGAAAACATGTGAATCTTAAAGGGACAGTCCATCCAAAAATAAGCATTCTAACGTGATTTACTCATCTGCATGTTATAACAAACTTACATAGCTTTCTGTTTTCAGTGAAATATGAAAGAAGAATTTTAATTACACTTTCAGCAGGACCAAAATAATGCTGTGATGTACTGGTCTGTATTTAGAATGGCATTTTAATAATTAACTATTGACAAGTGCACTACTGTAATTATCTGTTGAAAAGGTCACTTTTTCCTGAGAATGACCCACATATATCTCCAGACAGATTTATGTGACAGAAGTAAAGCAGTAGCGTACCGTGGGCTGATTGCACAGATATCGGCACAGCTCTCCTATATACTGGAATATAGTGACGTTGTGTTTCCTGCAGTCATGCCAAAACTGAGAGGCAGAGAACTTCTTCTTGAGGACACAGGTGGCACCTACACAACAACAGACAGAGACAGGCATGAAACTCACAAAGACGTTCAAACACTTTGTCTAATATTTGATCATTCACATTATACAGGCATGTTCCATTGCTATTACAATTCATTAACATGATCAACCAATTCTGTTTGGTTTTGGTGAATGGACAGCAAATAAAATCAGGTTTGTTGGCTGGAAAGAGTTCATCAGCATTAAACAGCTCTCATACTAAAGGCATCATCTGTTTTGAAAGGCTTGATTAATTAATCAGGGAATTAAGGAATGGCCAAACTAAGTTGCATAAGCTTTGTCATTTTTCCAAAGTTTTTTTTTTTTTAAATAAAGACATTTTCATGACTAGCTATGGTAAAATGTAACCAAGAGCAGTACACAGAGTACACTTTAAAATCTCTGTATTAAGCAACAATACATGTTCACTTGAAGCAGATCAATGGACTCTGTTTGGCCGGTGGCCTTTATAAACACCTGGCACCTGCTCAAAAGTGGCCATAAGTGCTCTATAGGGGACACATCTTTAAATCCAACATTTGCAGCCTTTACTTTGTCATAGAAACACACACTTTTAGCTCAGTTGGATTAGGAGAGTGTAACTGTGTTAGAAGTATTTTTCCCATTCATTTTTCCCCTAAACAATTTAAACAAAATCTTTGATAAAGTGTTATATGCCATAAACCAAACCAACCATCTATGAGGAGAATCACAACATATAGATATGAAAAGTGAACAGAAAAGACACAAGTAGCAGACGGTTTATCTAACGTCTTGAGTATAACAGGAAAGAACTACATTCTTGTGAAGTAGATGAAATAAATTCAACCGATCAGTCGGAGCAGGACTGAACAGCTCTCTTATATTCCACCAATCAACAACCCGAGCTCACAGCACCCATGTCTTTAGAGATTTATTAATTATCATTGAAACTCAGTTTCTCTGTGATGAAATCAGTGGTGTTTTATTTCCAGAACCAGACTATTTCAGGCTCATCGTAGTAATTATTGTTATGAACCACTGATTGTATTGCATATTATAATTCAATATATTTTGGTGAGAAAGAATCTACTAAAATGTAAATGAATGTGAAATAGAGTAAAGAATCTTATACTTAAATACAAAACTTTCTGTCTTTATTTACTCATGTGTTTCCAAACACGCATGACTTTCTTTCTTCTGTTGAGGGTTAAAGACACAGGACTCTTTAACAAGCATGAAAGACAAGGATGGATATTTTTTGGCAACGTTTGAAGAACAATATTCTTTCACCCAATCTGAGTATTTATATATATTTGGATTAGATGAATTGCGTTCTCGTTCCTTTCTACAGTAAAAGGAATATCACAGTGATAATACATCTGCTGTTAAAGGTTTAAGAGGATTACCCAGTTCAATGGTGCCTCCGATGCCCACGAGCGAGGCAGCGCTGTGATACAGGGGAAGCGGCGTGTAGATGACATCACTTCCTGTGGCTCCATACGCCCAGAAGCCTCCTGCTGCCTTCAGCGCCTGCAGATGAGTGATGACCGCAGCTTTGGGCAGCCCTGCGACACACACCAGAAAAACTCCGATCTGCTCAGAACTACACCGGCCTGAAAACATACTCTCAAATCTATCTAACATACTCTCTATCTCTCAAAACATACTTGATACGCTTCTTACATTTTAAAAGTTGTTAAAAGTTCTTACCTGGGTTTATGCATCAACATGCCCAGCTTAGTCTTTTTTTTCATAAAACCATTAAGGGTTTACAGAGAATATTTTTCTGGCATCTCCTTAGACATTTATGATATCAATTCCAAATATCAAAAGTAAAGTTTGTGAAAAAAGTTTTGAGACACATTTCAAACTGAAGATCACAGAGGCAGAAACGGCACCCTGGGTTTTTCTTTATTCTACAAAAGCACTAAATTGTGTTTTTGTTATTTTGTGTGTATGCAAATAAAAACAGACCCTTTACACATTCAAACAATGTATTGCTCTTCTCTGAGTGATTTAAGTCTGTCCACTCTAGAGGATCAACTCTAAAAAGAGATCTTAGACGTATAACTGATCCAGAATCGACTTGAAGAGCCCATGAAACAATCCCTAAGCCTCCGCTCATGACTGTTTAAACTAAACTAAAGGGATACACACACATCCACATAGAGCTCTTTTATAGAGTACATGTTATTCACACAATGGCAGAAAATTATGCAGCATTTATTGATTTGATTGTGCTTCTTATTTACTAAACAGTCACTAGAGTCAGGAGATTAAAGCAGAAACTGAGCACCGCTGGATTCACACAAAGCACTGCACTTTTAAAGATATAAATGAAAAAAAGTAGACTATAAACTTTATAAAAGCATTAGCTGTTTTCTCGCACAGCTAACTGACTCCTGATGAAAGCATTTTAATAATTATTTGAATTCTCAGCGAGTCATGTAAGCATTTATCATACGCCTTTTTGATGCTTGTGTCTTTCAAAGAAATAAAAATTCATGCAGCAAATTCATTTTGTTCTCAAACCAAGGCAACTGTGAAAAGGTTTTATGTAACATTGCTCCTAAATCTAGAAACTCTCCCCTGATGCAGTGAGAGACTGAGAGAGGGTCTGGATTGAACACACCCTAACCAGCTGGTCTGAGACGCTCACCGGTGGTTCCTGAGGTGAAGATGTAGAGCGTTGGGGTTCGAAGGCAGCGGATGGAGCGGCGCTCGGCAGGGACCGGCTCCGGAGGGGCCCTCTCCATCTTCTCCAGCAGACTGTAGACTCCGGGCCGAGGACTCTCTCGGGTCATGCTCCAAACCCTGATCCCGTCCTCCTGAAGACTTGGAAGAATGTCCTCTACAGCCTCCAGGAGATCTAGAACAACACCTGGTGATAATGCCTCAGCTGTATTGTTTGACCTGTTTTACCTGTTGTTTCAATAAAACTGATTTTCTTTCTTTTATTTAATTTTTGTATTATTATTATTATTATTAATAATAATTCTTTTTTACATATTGTTGCATATTCAAACAGTCATTAAACAAATATTCTGGGGCCCATTAAACTTGTCAGAAAAAAAACCTTCTAGCTTTAAAAAAAAACTATTTTTTTCCAATGCTGGCAGGAAAAGAGTTAAAAAGTATATGACAGTATAATCAACACTTAATTTGTGTTTTATATTGCAACTGATATAACCATAGACCTACTCCAAAGCTGTTTTTATGGAGCTTTTTTTCTCCTGCAAGGTTTTTTTAGGAAATGGTTTCTTTTCTGAACACACTGTACTTCTATTCCTATCTCTCTCATGTTTATCCTGTCAGAAAAGAAACACGGCGCTCCTCAGAAGAAGATGTTTGATACTGGCTTTAACCCTTACTGATTTATCATTACACTTCATTTTGAGGTGTCTTTGTTACAATGTAATTCTACATTTATATAAAATTTATTACATATACATTAAATATATTTACGTACTGAGTAATGTTAATTAACTGCAAGTGCTTCATATAAAATGAGGGTCAGGATAAGGGCTTGGTTTAGGATTACTTGCTTGTATTTATGCATACTTTATAGATATCATAATAATATAGGATATACATGTAATGTGTAACAAGGACACAGTGTTACAGATTTCTCTGTTTTCAACTTATTTTGGCTTGCTTTCAAATTAAAGGGTCAAAGGTCAATACTGATCCATATAGCTGCCTTTTTAGAGCTTGTAGTTTAAAGTCTGTCACCAGAAGTCATTACATTTTTTTCAAAATGGGTTTGTGTACTTGAAGAAAAATACACAGTGTCTTGACAAATAGTGATTGTTTTATGATACTTATTTTAATTGACCGTGCACGAAACCAAGACTTTCTTTAAAATAAACATCTGGCTGAGGGGGGAAAAGGAATTTGAGATATTTTTGAGTTTTGGTAACATGACTGAGAATAACTTTCTTCATATGAAGTAAAACGTATAAATAAACAAGCGCTGTGTTCATGGAAGCGGTCTAATCTGATGCTGGCTTTCAGACAGAAGAGATGTTAAATTCAT
This sequence comes from Puntigrus tetrazona, assembly GCF_018831695.1. Taxonomy (NCBI): domain Eukaryota; kingdom Metazoa; phylum Chordata; class Actinopteri; order Cypriniformes; family Cyprinidae; genus Puntigrus; species Puntigrus tetrazona. The sequence goes on from NC_056708.1 coordinate 225,486, forward strand.
CTCAGTGTAGTTGTGGTGGTGTTTTCAGAGTGAGGTCTCTTTACCGGCTCCCACCAGCAGCAGTCTGGCTCCGCAGCAGCTGAAGCAGTGCAGCAGGGATCTGGACCTGATGTTGGTGTTGAGGAAAGCCACGGCGCAGCCCAGCTTGCAGAAGCCGAACCAGACGGAGATGAAGTCGGGCTCGTTGCTCATGAGGAGCGCCACGGTGTCTCCGCTCTCCACCGCGCTCTGGAAGACCCGCGCGACTCTGTTGCTGCGCTCCTCGAGCTCTCCGTAGCTGAGCGTCTGTCCTTCACAGATCAGGAAGGGTTTGTCGGGAATCCGCCGGGCTTGCTGAACGAACCTGTCCACGACCGTCACGACCCGCCCGCTCCGCTTGTAGATCTCCAGACGAGCTCCGTATCTCAGGACTCTCGTCAGGAACAGCGCGTCTCTCCAGAAGTACGGGAAGCACCGGCGCTGCGCGAGGAGCGCGGAGAGGAGCCCCGCCAGCAGCGCCGCGACCCACGACCACATCTCTGACCGATTAGCCCGATTAAAACTCTCTAAAGCGCTCTGACATCTTAATGTCACTGGCTTAATTCGCGGATGTTATAAAACGCTACTGTCATCTTAATTTATGCAACGCTCCGCGCGTCACGTGACTCTTGTTGTACAACCGCCCTGGTCGGTGGGCGTGTCGCCAGAGCCACGCGCTCGGCCCTGTTTATCCAGTTTAGTCTGTCATAGGAGTTGCCGTGGAAAAAGGGCGTGGCGCATAGTTTAGTATCACCACGCCCATCAGAGAGCGCGCGCTGGGAGCTTCATTCAGCAGATGAGTGTGTGTGTGTGTGTGTGTGTGTGTGTGTGTGTGTAGGAGTGTGTGTGTGTGTGTGTGTGTGTGTGTGTGTGTGTAGGAGTGTGTGTGTGTGTGTGTGTAGGAGTGTGTGTGTGTGTGTGTGTGTAGGAGTGTGTGTGTGTGTGTGTGTGTGTGTGTAGGTGTGTGTGTGTGTGTGTGTGTGTGTTCAGTCGTCTTTTATACGCAGCGAGCAAAGCCGAAGCCATTAGTGTGTAAAACAGCTGCAGAAAATCTTTGTTTTACATGCATACATGTAGATTAATGTAGATTATACTATTTTCACCTTCTTTGGATAAATCCTTTTGGGAGGAGTAAGTTATAAATGAAGTGGTAAACTTCTAATTAAGTGTAAATGCTGTTTTGGGAGCTACTGACTGAGATGTGGAGAGTTTGGTTTCAGTCGTGATTTATCAGGCTGCACTGATTACAAATAGATTTTCTTAAAAAAAAAAAAAAAAAGATACAGAAAGTTTTAGAAGTTGTTTGTTAACAAGCCATGATTTGTCAGATTTCCAAATAATTCTGAACTGCTATACTTGTTGAATATCAATATACCCTAGAGATTCATTTACAGTAGCTTACATGTAGCCATTTATCAGACTTTTATAAACTTTATTTAAATGAGGACAACAGAAGCAATCAGTGAAAGAGCAATGATGCACAAGAATCACACTATAATAAGGATTTAATTATATAATAAATAAGAGGAAACAATAGAAAAAGAATATAGCAAGCTAGAGGATCACATAAAGATATAACATTATGAAATAAGGATTATGACCAAAAAAATGGATTTTGAAAGCTTCCTATTCAACAATAACTATCGAACATAACAGAACTGAATAAAATACACCAAACCTAAATCTACCTGTCACTCAAAACATGTTATATTTAGATGTTAAAACACGTTATTGGTCAGATTGAGGAAAGCAGACAGACTGAGTTTAGTTTGAAGAGTGTGTTTAGAGAGAGGAGAGGAGAGACGGGTCAAACCCGGCCGAAGCGGAGCATGTTACCAGAGGTTTGTTTCAGAATCTCTAACTCTCTGACAGTTTGAGTCAGTGTTCAAACCCTTATACAAAGTACCCACATTTGTTCTATTCCAGAGCCCTGGGAGAACGTTACGGCCCTTGTGACGTCAAACACGAGCAGTGACTGCCAGAGAAGACAGAAACAGCAGAAATACACTTTAAACAAGCTTCTCTGAAACTAAACAGTGTCTGAGTGTCCTGTTACAGAACCAGAGATATTTTATTTCTAACCCAGTGTACAGTATGGACATTAGAAAGCTTAAGATTAGTACTAGAGTACGTCTGAGCCTGATACAACTGAAAGTATTTTGCAGAATTTCATTCATCTAATATAGAAGAGACAGCATGCGTCTCACTGTGACTGGACTCATATGTTTCTAATCTATAATATTTTGTTGCATTTTATAATTACGTCTAAGGTGTTACAAGTTAAGTTGGGACACCATGATTTTTAAACTGGAGAAGTTGGATGTTTTGGGAAAAGTAACTTCTTTAAATGATCGGTTTAACACACAAGACTTGTTAACAGGGTTAGAGTAACGACTTCAGTGAGGAGATGTTTTGTTTCCAGATAAAGTGATATTTTCTGACAGGTTTTTCTGACACTGAAGCATCTCTCAGAGGTCACTGAGATCGTTCTCTTGAAGTTTAGCGCCATCTTGTGGATGTCTTCATTACCTCTGCACTCAGAGTAAAATACTGTACTTAGTGTCAATTAACCCAGAAGCCAGTTGTTGTTTTTGATATTCATTTATATTTATAAATGTCATCACCAAGGTACTAAAAATCTGATTCCTAAAAGACAACCAAATGTTTGCTGTTGTAAGAAGCATCTGTTTTCTCTCTCAATGCTTTAAACTCTCATTTATTTCTGTGATGATAAATCTGAATCTTCAGTGTCACGTGATCCTTCGGAAATCATTCTAATGTTGATTTGCTGCTAAAAATTATTATTTTTTTGCTACAAAACAACTGCTATTCAAAGGTCTGTACTAAGTAAAATAACAAACACGGTAAAGACAACTTTAATGGTACAAAATATTTGAATAAATGCTATTCTTCTGAACTTTTGATACATTTGTGAATCAAAAAAAATAAATAAATAAATGCGCAATTGTTTTTAACTCTTAAATTGTGAAGTAAAGTAAAGTAATTGTAAAGTGTAACCTATATAATAAATGTGTTAAAGTGTTACTAAGTTGGCAAATCATTAACAGTGCACCTATGGGCAATACAAAGGTTATTGTCTGTTTACTGTCATAATTTTATAATCGTGTAAGATAAACTCATGTTTTCTATGAATGAGAGCATCCTGGTTGCTCTACAGATTTACTAATTCGGTCACGAATTCCTCAAAAGTACTATAAAAGGAGTGTATTTTTATATCCTAAGCGTGTCAGTAGAGTCTCAGCCGAGATGCTTTGCTGGTTTATAAGAGGTTTGCTCTGAGGCTCGAGCTGTAGTCTGCGGAAGGAAACCCAACTCACAGGAATACGATGGTTTGAGGTCTTGCGCATGCGCAGTAGCGTGTGAGGGTATTTAAATATGGGCTGAAGAATCCAGCAGCGCAACACAAACACTTTTCATCCGTGTGAGAGTCACCATGAGCTGGGCCATCGGCACTCTGGCCGTGGGAATGGTCACGCTTCTGCTCGTTCAGAGGAAGTTTTACCCCTACTTTTGGGACGATCTGATGTATTTCGCGAGAGTTCGGCGCGTGGGGAGCGCGATGAAGGCGAGGATGAAGCGCGGAGTTGTCACATACCTCCAGCTCTTTGAGCAGCAAGCCAGAAACAGCCCGGAGAAGCCCTTCATTGTCTTCGAAGAGCAAACCCTGTCGTACGGAGACGCGGACGCGCGCAGTAACAGATTCGCGAGCGTGCTGGGAGCGCGCTGCGGGCTGAAACGCGGCGATACTGTCGCGCTGCTGATGAGCAACGAGCCGGACTTCATCTGCGTCTGGTTCGGCCTCAGTAAACTAGGCTGCGAGGTCGCCTTTCTCAACTTCAACATCAAGTCTCAGTCTCTGCAGCACTGTCTGCGCGGCTGTGCGGCGAAAGCGCTCGTCATTGGCTCAGGTAAGCGCCGACGCGACGCACGCGACGCACAGGTACGCGCGCTGTCACGTTAAACATCTGCAAAAGAAACTCTGCTAAATGTGTGAGAGATCACGAAGTTTCTCTCCCTCACTCTCTGCGCCCATCGAGCCGAAGAGAACGTGTCTGGTCTTGTGAAGTGTGTGTTCTCGGTTTGGGAGCTTCAAAAAACAGCTTGTAGGCAGCTTTTACAAACTACACATTTAGTCAACCTTCCCCTGCTGATCTGACTAAACCTGTTGTGACAGGACTCTAATACAAATTATTATCTTTTTTTAAAACGTGCCTCAGGAGAGATTTAGCGTGTAAAAGCTGAGCAGTGTTTCTGCAGGGTGTTCACTATTATTATTATTATTATTATTCTCATCCATTATTAGAAGAGAATACACAATTGATAAAATGATCCAGAACATTCCATACTTGCATCATTAATATTTTTAAATGACACACTACACAATAATTAGTAAGCTTGAGTCAAAACAATCACAAGGACCCCGGCGTTCAGGGAATAAACCATCTTTGAAATAAAGATAATGATGTAATGAATAGTGCATGGGTAAAATGCACACCCTCAATGATTAATTCAGTTAGCCTAGTTAACATTTTGTTCATTTAGTTATGGAGAATGTGAGTGCTAAATTACCAGGTTATCCTGCAGCAGTCAAAAAGCTCTTCAGAAAGCTCTTCAGCACATCAGATCCGAATGTTTGCACAGCTGTTTGTGTTCCTCTTATATTGAGTTCTGCAGTGGCTCGATGATGACCGGTCTGTTTGCAGACTTGCTCCGGTGTCTGGACGAGGTGCTGCCGGCGCTGATAGATGCTGGGGTCAAGGTTTGGGTGACCGGGGAGAGATCCTCGCACCAGAGCATCGGGACGCTGCTGGACAAGCTGGAGTCGGCCTCTCCAGAGAAACCGTTGACCGACGGCTCTCAGCCTGACCTCCTGTCCACCTTCCTCTTCATCTTCACGTCCGGCACCACAGGTACGGTACGGTCAGCTGTTAACCTCTGACCTTCACCTGACCTTCATACAGTCCTATCACAAAACATGAAGTTATTATCAGAAAAAACAAAGGGGGGAAAAAACAGACATCAGGAAAACACTTCAGACTATCGCTCTTTATTACTGCCTGAGCACGGTGTAATATTGGAATAGCACACTTAAAGCTGATCAAGTTATTAGTTGGAGCAAATATCATTGTTTATTGATTAGAAATGTATTATTTGTGTATAAATGTATTATACACATGCTTCAAATTAAAGTCTTGGTACAGCATTTATCTATAATGAATTTTAAAGGGTTGTTAAAGGATATAATGCATTATAATTATTCATAATTTGTGTTGTAAACAATTCTAATAAAAAATTTGAAAATGCATACTATAAAAATGAATTGAAAAGTTATAATGTGTTAACTGAGGTTACAAATGAAATTATGCATTATAAACACTATGCAAGGCATAATTAATGCATTAATCTACTGTTATAATAGTAAAGTGTTACCAGTATTTTTTATTCTATATTTTATATCTATTCCAGTTGTTCTGGTGTTGGTGGTGATGTGGAGAGCTCTATCAGCTTCACGTCTCTGTCTTTGTTCCTCAGGGCTGCCGAAGGCCGCTCGGATCAGTCACATCAAAGCGGTGATGTGCATGGCCTTCCTGCGTCTGTGTGGAGCTGTGGCCCGTGACCGAGTCTATGTGACGCTGCCTCTCTACCACATGTCTGCATCTCTGCTGGCCGTCGGTGGCTGCATCGAGCTCGGTACGATCCACCACAGACCGTCATAGGACCACTAACACCACTGACTGAATGCAGGCATGATCCTAATGATGGCCGTTGGGTTTTAGGGGCAACCTGTGTTTTGAGGAGGAAGTTCTCTGCCAGCCAGTTCTGGAAGGACTGTATGAAGTATGATGTGACTGTGTTTCAGTACATCGGAGAACTCTGTCGATATCTGGTCAATCAGCCAAAAGTAGGAAACTCTTTACTAGATGCTAAAATATGTACCGTATCATTTTTCTCGTTTACATTCACATCGTATCTTTGATGAAACACTGCTGGTTTTGCATTGATAAATTGTTTGATGTTGCTGATTATTTTTGCACATTTCTTGTCTGCAGACTATAGAGGAAGTGACTCATAAAGTTAGGCTCGCTGCAGGAAGTGGTCTCAGAGCTGATGTTTGGAAGCAGTTCCTCAGACGTTTTGGAAAAATCCAAATTCGTGAATCCTACGGTTTAACGGAAGCCAGTATTGGCTTTGTTAATTACACAGATGAAATCGGACCGATTGGGCGAGCCAGTTATTTTAATAAGGTCTGACTTTTATAAAAATTATAATAAATCAAAGAGTTTAATAAATGTCTAAAAAAAACAAGGTTACTTCAAGGTACTTTCGTTTTTTATTTTAGCTGAATTTGCCGTTTGAGTTTTTAAAATGTGATCCACACACGTTTGATCCGATACGGACAGATACAGGACACTGCATTAAAGTGAGTAAAGGTGAGATCATTATATCTGCTTTCATGTGTTTAATGTTTAGGAGCAGACGGGACCACACTAGTTAGATCCCTGCTGTGTTAGGGATGTTATCTTCATGTAAATGACAGCTCTGTGAGGGAGCTCGCTTTCTGTCATGTATATGCTGGTCTGGATACATGGTTCTTTTAAATATGAGGAGATCTGGTGGAAAAGAGCTAAAGAAAGATGTGAACCCAGAAGGTCTCAGAATCTCTTAGCTGTGTTTTGATGCTCATCTCAGACTGGTATGTTTCAGGGGAAGCAGGGTTACTGGTGGCTCCGGTGACCTTCACCAACCCTTTCCTGGGATACGCCGGTGATAAAGCCATGTCAGAGAAGAAGCTGTTGAGGGATGTCTTTAAGACGGGAGATGTGTTCTTCAACACAGGAGACCTGATGCTTCAGGACCACAGAGGCTTTGTCTACTTCAAAGACAGGATTGGAGACACATTCAGGTCTATATTTCACTGCGTTTTCCCTCACATTGACACTGATTCTTCAGAAAACACGTTTACCCATAACAAGTGTCACAAGCCATTATTGTTATGAGCAGCAGTGCCTACTGACTGTAATGAAGAAGAGAAGCCAGTTCTAGCAGGTGCCTGCATTTGACTTCATTAAAGAGATCATCGGGTGACCATTTTCTAGTTGATGTGACATCTTAATAAAAAGTCTAGAACATACTTTGGTTAAAAGTTCTCAATGGTAGTGTAAAAATCACTTTTACCCTGTCAAAATCTGCTCTGTTTTTTATCAAACTATTCTAGTATATGTTGCTTTAAATGCTAATGAGCTCTGCTGACTCCTCCCCTCTCTTCTGTGGAGTGAACTTCAGCCTCTAAGCTGGCTAACTAGCACATTATTAGGAAAGTCGATTCGCAAATAATCATAAAACCCCTTATACTCACTACTCGTCAACTCAATGACAGACTATCACAGATCAGGGCAGGGCTAAGGTAAGACAGACCTGTCAATCAACTGTTGTGGGAGGGGCCTGTGCAGAACTACATAATTCTGACAGGACTCTTAGAACAGCCTGATTTGAGAAAAGGTTTTTAAAATAGGGATTAAAACACACTGTGTGGATCATTATAGGATGGATGTGTACAGACACTTCCAACCAACATTTACGTTGAAATGTTTTTCATCCAGTGACTCCTTTTAAGCTCACATGAACTGAAGAACCATTTCTTCTCAAAGGTCGTGTTAACCGAAAATGTCCTGTCATTCACAGACTGTCTGTTACAGTGAGGTAAATCTACTGGAATGTATAACTAATGTCCAGCCCTTTCCATCATTGGATCTAGAACAATAATAAAACGTGTTGATTACACACAGGTGATTATCTACTAGTAGTAAAGTAAGGTCATGCCACATTCAGTTTTTTATTATTTTAAATCAAAATGACAAATTTTTAATCTGACACTTTGTTTCATTTCAAAATGAATAACTCACAAAGCTTAGCCTCTTCCAGTTTATTGGATGGGACTATATGTACTGTTCATTCATCAACTGTGAATCGGTTTAATTAGCCAGTCCTAGCATATTTAGTTGTTTTTGATTAGCCTAGCCCTGTGTTTCCTAGTTTCTTGTTCTAGTTTCTGTGTACCGACCGCTGCTTTGTCCTGGATCTTTGCTCTGTCTCCTCGATCGGCCCTTGCTTGCTCTGGAACTGTTCTTGTGTATTCAGACCCATTTGTAATCCTTGTTTGTTATTAAAAGTTAAAATGTGACCAAAAATAAAAGCAATTAAATGTATTATCAGAATTAAAATATGACAAATAATAATGTTGACAAGGTTAAAGTCTAACACAACCTCTGCTCATAACAAAAAGTAATAAAGTAATTCCTCATTGTGTATCTGAAAAAAGAAGTAGCTCCGTACAGGAAGGGACACAATGAGCTAAAAAGCGTTCTCACAGTACAGACGACTTGTTTTCCATCTCTACAGCCTGCAGAGCCACAGATACTTCCCCTCCACGCTCCAAGCATTCAACAACTATTTCCCGGAAGAAACATTAGTTAACTATGGTCGTTAATTCCATTGAACTCTATTGTCTTGACACAACCTGCAACTGAACTCACTGAACTTTACTCCATAATGATATTTGGTGCTAAAACATAAATATATAAACAAAAAGAATACAGAAGAATACTAGAAGATTAATCCTAACATGGTTTGATGATTATTAAATGACTCTTTGAGTTTAAATAAACTGAGGGTTATAGTGAGTTCAGAAACAATGTGCTGTAGCTTTTAATCTAATAAATCGCTGATATCCCTGAATGCTGTAGCAGCACATTAGTTTAAAGCTGAAGTTCACTAGCTGTACAATACTGTTTATAATGTGAATTCAACCCATTGATATTGAGTATCCACATGCTCCAGATACAACCTCTCACACTCTCTATCGCTGTTGTTCTAACCTTTAGCTTCTTTCTAATGTTTAATGTGAAGTCTTAATAAAATGCAGTTTAATGTGATGGAGGGAGACTGGAGTACTGGAGTAAAACAACACTCAGGGTGTATTCAGACCTTGTTTGGTTCAGCTGCTGTGCACACGTGTGAAAGTAAACCGCACTAAACCAAAAAAATAACATTTGTATATGGTCCAGACCAAAGCCAGTGAAGTATCAGATGTTCCTGCTGGGACACTTCTTATTGGTCCATCAGCTGTGCTGGTGATCTCTCTCACAGAATGATCTCACTGAGCTCATTCAGACAGCGGCGGCACATCTCTGATGGTGTTTTTGCTGGTTTGCAGGTGGAAAGGAGAAAACGTGTCCACCACGGAGGTGTCTGAAGTGCTGGGCAGCCTGGACTTTCTGCTGGACGTCAGTGTGTACGGCGTCTCTGTGCCAGGTGTGTTTCCTCAGCTTTACTGGGTTTTCTGCATTCTATTGAAATGAAAGACGGACTGCAAAGATTCTTGCCTTCGGGTCCTCGTTTATTCTGAATAATACAAAGAAATATATATAGATTACAGACGCTTGCCTAGTGAAAAATAATCAACAGAGCATTTCCATTACATTGGATCTTTAAGTCACAATCCTACAGATATATCATTTAAATTCATCTGTTACATGAAATATGGCCTTCACTGAATCACTGCAAAACCTGTGAAGTAGAGGAAGTAGAGTCACGAAATCACTTCTAAATACACATCTGCTACATTTGCTCTATACTTTTTACATTTTGATGAAATAAACTGTTGGAAACGAAAGAAACCTTATCCTGGTTTGAAAGTTTGAGGTGAGTTTGCTGTGAGTGTTAACGCTGTCTGAGCAGGGTACGAGGGCCGGGCAGGAATGGCCGCTGTGGTCCTGAAGGACGATCAAGGGCTGGACGGAGACAGACTCTACAGTCATCTGACGCACTCTCTTCCTCCGTACGCTTGGCCCTGGTTCCTGAGAGTACAGGTACCGCTCGTGTTTGATCATCACTGCTTCAGACAGAAGTTGATATATTTGTTCACGTTTTAATTTTTAGGCAGTTTGTTTATGAAGAGCACAGCTAAGCAGAGACTGTGTGTCTCTTCAGGTTCAACGCCGCAGACTCGTGGATGAAAGAACGGCACACGTTCCTCTCATTCAATAAATCAGAAGGGAATAAATCTTTACTACTTTTGATTAGGGCTGTCAGTTGATTTAAATGTTTTAATCTAATTAATGACATGATGTGTCGATTAATCAATCAAATGAATCACATAATATATTTGACTGTGAACGTACCCTTAAAAAAGATTATTTAAAGCTTTAGAGTTAAGTATCAAGTGTATATATATAAAAAATATAGCTTTACAAAGGAATATTTTTATTTGATCAAACATAAAATGTTCCTTCAAAAGTCTTCATTCAGGAATGAAGTAAAAGACTCTTTTTGTTCAGATGACTGTCACACGTTACTGGATCAATAAGACGGCTGGTTAAACTCATGATATTGTGTTTAAACACAAAACTTCTTATTGATGTATAAAAGCTTGTGTTATTCAAAACTCTGATATTGCTCTCCCTGCTTGTGTGATATTGTATGATATATAAATATTATACTCGTAGAGATGCATTTCTTGCCCCAACATCTAATTTTAGGGCATAACTGCATTTAGCGTTTATGTGTGCGTGCGAGTGTGTGTGCGCGCGCGTGTGTGTGAGTGTGTGTGTGTGTGTGTGTGTGTGCGTGCGAGTGTGTGTGTGTGTGTGTGTGTGTGTGTGTGTGTGTGTGTGTGTGTGTGTGTGTGTGTGTGTGTGTGTGTGTGTGTGTGTGTGTGTGTGTGTGTGTGTGTGTGTGTGTGTGTGTGTGTGTGTGTGTGTGTGTGTGTGTGTGTGAGTGTGTGTGTGTGTGTGTGTGTGTGTGTGTGTGTGTGTGTGTGTGTGTGTGTGTGTGTGTGTGTGTGTGTGTGTGTGTGTGTGTGTGTGTGTGTGTGTGTGTGTGAGTGAGTGTGTGTGTGTGTGTGCGCGCGTGTGTGTGTGTGTGTGTGAGAGAGTGTGTGTGTTTGTGCGTGCGTGCGTGTGTGTGTGTGAGAGAGTGTGTGTGTTTGTGCGTGCGTGTGTATGTGTGTGTGCGCGCGAGGGTGTGCATACTTTTTCACATTCCTGCAGGGGCACTGGCTTTTGTCTTCATGTGTTTTCCTGTATTTGTCCTCTCAGCCTTCCTTAGACGTGACAGACACGTTCAAGCAGCAGAAGGGCAGGCTGGTCCAGCAGGGCTTCAGTCCAGAGACGGTCCAGCAGCCGCTCTTCTTCCTGGACGCCGCTCAGAAAACATACTCTCCTCTCACGGAGCAGCTCTACCACGACATCCTCTCAGGACAGATCAGACTCTAGAGGCATTGTGGGAAATGCAGCGACGTTTCCACAGTGATCCTTGAGTTAGTGAACCGTCTGATGTTAACCGCACAGACTTCTGGGAGCTGCTGGGTTTTCCACTGAGCCCACAAATACTGGAACGACTTTGTTAGGATTTCTTAACATGGATACAGAAAATGAACTAATACTAGAGTCAGTATATTCTTAACCACTTCACTCAGCTCATAACATTTGAGTAAAGATTTTAGATTTATTTTAAGAGTATAGCAGCAGCTTTAATGTTATCTGCTCTTGATAATCATGTGGGCTAAAAAATCTTCATCTAAACGTAAGGCTGAGGAAGATCACAGTGTTTGTGGTGTGTTTATATCTTTTATATCAAACAGCTTCTGACTAGTTTTTATAACTGCTGCTATGAACATCAAAGAGCAGACCTGTCATGTCATTTCTACAGAAGTGATGTGATTCAGTGATCTAGATCTGTTTGAACTTCAGATAGATATTTTTAATATAAACCTTTCACTCGAGGCCAGTTCTGTGTGTGTTACTGGACTGATGATGACAAAGTGTGTCTGTTATTCGTCTGTTAATATGTCCCTTACATGTTGTCTCTTTTTATTGTCCAGAAGAGCGTGTGTCATAGAAATAGAATTATTGTGAAGCACAAGGGAAAGTGCTAGCCTTTAGAAACCCAGCAGAGACTGGATAGTAGTGAAGGTACTCTTATTATATTAGCTTTATATAATTCTACTGAAGATCTGATTATTGCCATAGTCCTCTTCACGACAGGAGACTGAAAGGAACAGAGGCGTCTCGTTTCATTCAAGCACTGATAAAGGATGCTAGTTAATGATTCAGTAATAATTTAATCCAGTCGATCAGATTTGAAATAAACTGAAAATAAATATTCACAACGGATCTCGGTCAACAAACTAAAATATATATGATCTCTGTAGATTTATTACAGATGAATCTGCATCACACTGTAAGTTTAAACTCTTACACAATAAAGAAATGTATATATATTTGCTTTAAGAAATTCATTATTTGATATTTTTAGAGAGAAGATCAAATCAGAGAAAATAAACAACCTCGAAGAGCAAAAAGGGTTTTTAAGTGACTTGCATTTAATACAATATTGTTTTAATATTATATCAGTATTAAAGCACAAATACTTGTTTAAGCGTCCTTTAAGTGTGAATGACTCCTGATGAGTGAAAAGACTGGACTCAAGGATCTTTACTACGTTTAAATACAGCTTTTATGATGAACACTTCTTAGTTTGCTGCAGAAAGGAAGGCACATTTTCTACGATAATGAGCTAAATTTCACATTTTACTTAAAAAAAGTGCTATCTTTTCTGAGAAGTGCTGTGTAACGTTTTATTTCTTATATCTGTTATGCTTTCTTATTTCTTTCTACTTTATATTGTTAACAACTCATGTTGCTGCACGTAATGTAATAATTATTTAATTATTATTGTAATAAATGTTCATAATGTAATACTTTTCTAAAAAAATTATGTAATATCTTTTTCACAATGTAATAAGTGCTATGACACATGTATTACATTATAGTCATATATAATATAAAAATATAGTCATATTTTCATAAAGACGTGAATGTTTTCACTGAATGAATTCTTACCATCTTTAAAGACCTAGAAGAAGGAAACGTCTGATGATTTGGAGCTTCTCTCTCTCTCTCTCCAGAGTCTGCAGGACTCCCCTCCGTTCTCAATTAATGTTAATATACATAAATAAAAGCGTATTTATATAAATATTATTAAAAATGTCGTCGGTTTCACCGTCATAGACATCTGTCTCATTATTCCACATCCCCTTGTGAAAATAACCATATTTTTTCTACGAATGAAATTAATAAAATTATTTCCTTCACACACAGAGCGCATCGCTTCATGACGTTCATATGCTTCCTGTCCAGTGACGTCTTCAGATAATCTTCAGACCATCAACTCATCCTTTGATACAGATACAACAACAGGACACATTTGACCCTTTTTTCCCTTTGTTTTGATCAATCAATCAATCAATCAATCACTTCTATTTCTATAGTGCTTTTAATGACAAGGTTGAATCAAAGCACTGAACAGAAGAAGAAGAAGAAGTAGAAGAATCCAGTGACAGAGAAACAATGAGTTATTAAAAGCAGAGACGAAGTTAAGGGTCCTGAAGTGTATTCGTCTATTCATCATCAGGTGTTTTTATGTCTGTAGGCTGTAGTTCAAAAATAATGAATGATAAACAATGATTCTTTTCTGCATTTTATTATTTGCTCTGTTTTGTTTTGTTCTTTAGACCTAACTATGAATTTGCATCAGCTAAATGAGTAAATCAGTTCATTTTTAATGGTGTTTATTTATTTATTTGATTCTGTTGTATGTTGTAAAATATACAGTGGAAACAATGAAAGGTAATGTTTAATAACCGATTTAAAATAATTATTCTTTCAAGTGTGTTAGTTAAAGATCTTTTTCTTTATAAAGCAGGAGCATGCACTGAAACATCTCCAGTTACTGCCTTCTTCCAGGATGATCTGTTGTGTGTGTCTCA
>NC_056708.1:241852-291852 GCF_018831695.1 Puntigrus tetrazona
TGTGTGTGTGTATGTGTGTGTGAGTGTGTGTGTGTGGTTTATAAAATCGGAGCTCTCTGCTCAGACGTCAAAGCCATGTCATTCAGTATAGCAGAATTTAAACACCTGACAAAGTTAACCACCCTATATATAGTAAAGTATTAATATTTTAAGTAATTAATATAGTATGCTTTAAAAATGATCGTACCTCTAAAACATCTCCACGTCTGTCTCCTTTAATAGCTCTGTCTCTCCACCCCGGACCTCCTCCTCTTCCTCTGCTCTTCAGCGCAGAGCTTTATCTCACAGCTTTGTATCTGAGGGCAGAAGAGCACTGGTCTGATTCCTCCTTCATCTCATGATCTAACTGACTGTGAAGGTCCTCTGGGTTAAATTACATGAGGATCTATCATGTCTCGAGGGGCTCTGAGGTGTTTGGTGGGAGTCGTTGCTCTGCTGGGAATTTCATTGGTGAAAATCTCAGGAATTCATGGAAGAGCGTCTGTTCATATGGATGGATCTCAGAGACGGGAAAAACATGAGTCCCTGAGAGGGTGAGTCTCATGACACACATGCAAACTAATGCTGCTTTTATGAGAATATAAGACTGTGATGTGCTGTTACTACAGAAGCGTGTGTGAGATATATGAACAGTTCTCTGTGAATGTGGTCTTGTGTTTTTCAGTCCTAATGTGTGTGGGTCAGGGCTGAGGTCCTACTGCTGTCCGGGCTGGACGACTCTGCCCGCCGGGAAGCGCTGTGTTCTGCGTGAGTCCAGAAGCTCCGGCTCCACGGATCTGCTCTGTGTTTTCTTGATCCTGATAGAGACGCTCTAGAGGGAATGTGTGATGATTTACAGAAAACATACAGTAATAGAAAAAACACTCAGCTTTTGTCTGTACTAGAGCTTTCGATGAATGATGATTAGACACAGGATCAGTGATCCCCAATATATATATATAAGCCTCTATTTAAAATGCATAACCCTAACATAATAAAATAGTAATTAAAATAATAATAATTATAATGAACAAAAATGAATAAATGAAAATGAAGAGTGGAAGATGGTGATGGTAATATCTGTGTTCTGAGTCTGACTTCATAACACCCAATTCAATTTAATTCAGTTCAAGTTTATTTATATAGAGCTTTTTGTGATGCATTTGTTGCAAAGCAGCTTTCCAGGGAATTAAGTTTCTACAATATGTTTATATACTGTACAAATTTAACATATTTACCTTGTGAGGAAAGGCGGTAATCCTGTAAGTTGTCTGAGGGACAGCATCTTCTCTCAGATCCAGACTGAAGTTTATTTACAGAAACAGAGAAACAAATAGGGACTAAAAGAGAATAATTAGCGTAGCTGCTGTTCGATCCAAGGGAACATTATTTGTTTAACCCAAGCTAAAAAACAATAATGTGCGTTTAATCAGATGTAACTGCAGTACAAATATAAGATGCATTACGTGAATGCTTGGCTGCTTTTAACCTAGATTTAAGTAGAGAGAGTGTGTCTGAACCCAGAACCTTATCAGGAAGGCTGTTCCAGAGTTTGGTGATGAAGAACGTATCAGGCAGTCAGTGCAGAGACTGTAAAATGGGGAATATGATCCTATTTTCTTGACTTGGTAACTTTTGGACTCAACAGCTAGCAGCCCATTACAATAGTCCAGTCTCAAGCTCCTGAAAGCAGGAACTAGCTTTTCTGCATCAGAAACAGGAAACATGTTTCGTGTCTTGGAAGAATGCAACTCAAACACATTCAGACTGTAAGAGTGTTGAAGCTGTTAATGCTGTCTCTCTCAGCGATCTGCCGGAGCGGCTGTGGAGACGGCTTCTGCTCCAGACCCAACATGTGTACGTGTCCTGATGGACAGACAGCCCCGGCCTGTGCCACATCATGTACGCTTCTTTTTAACACATATCTCAGGACACACTGTAAAAAAGGCTAGTGACTTAAATCCTTTCTGTCCTCTTCTCTTCATCCCGTGAAAGCCCAGTGCGGTGTCAGGTGTGTGAACGGAGGGCTGTGTGAAGGTGACCGCTGCCGCTGTCCGGAGGGATTCACGGGAAGCTTCTGCGGTCAGCGTGAGTGTGTTTATTGTGAATTTGACCGAATGTCTCCAGTCCTCTAAATGCTGAAGGTTGGTAAGTCTCCCAGTCATTGAACACATTTATCTGCAGCACTAACACACTGACACGACAGACCCGGTGTCCTGAAGGACCCGCTGGAGCTGATCAGGCTTCTTCATCTGATGTAAATCATCCAGAGAAGCGGTCCTTTCTGTCGGGGTTTAGACAGGCTTTAGACAGTTGAGGGCAGGCCAGAGCTCTTGGCTCAGCTGATGTTAAAAGTCTTTGATTCTGGTTTTAAAGACGTGGCATTTTTCCAGTGCTTTGAAATGCAAGATGAGCACTTTTAACCTGTATGGACATTAGCTGTGTTAACGGCCAGACATAATCTCTGAAGTGTCCTGGAGCTTCAGATTAAGATGATAATACAGATGCCTGACGTGATGGCAGAGCATGTCTAATATAATGTCTTTAATCTGAAGAATGGTTGTGATCTGCAGCTGTTTGATCCTCACGAGCGTCAGATGTATGATTCCTCATATTCGGATGCGTATGAGAGACAGACGCTGAGCCCGAAGCAGCTTTTGAACACAGGTTTTTTTCTTCCAGCTGTGTGTGAGAAGAGCTGTGGAAATGCTGGACGCTGTGTCGGACCGAACCGCTGTGTGTGTGTGTACGGCTTCACTGGACCGCACTGTGAGAGAGGTCAGAACAAGTCTACAGTCAAACCACTGAAAGAAAAACGGAGACATTGTTAGACAGTATTATATTTTAAGGGTAGCAGTTGTGTGTATTTTGTGAATTTAATATGTTTATACTGTATAAATACACACACATGCATGCATACATTTACGTTACATCTGACATTTTAGTATTGCAGTTCCTTGCGGAGATATATTCATATATTATATATTATAACATGTGAGGATGAATCTAATGCTTTGAGGTGAACGTGTCTGTGTCCTGTTCTTAATCACAGATTCTAAACTAGGTCTGGAATATATGACCCTAGAAAAAGTTTTTACCAGATATTGTCATCTGAACGAGTAAAAATTCTTCCACACAGTTTTGACTAACTGAGGAAAAAAGCATTGCAATAAATCAGAGAACTGTCTGAGCCTCCATAGACAGCAACACAACTGAAATGATCCAGATCCAGAAACTCAGTCAAAACAAAAACAGTCCATGAGACATCAGTGGCTCGACAAGATGTGCAATCCTACAAAAATAAAATAATTTACTAAACCATTCTTCTCCCTTGTACTCTCTTTTAATTAGTTACCATACAATATCACTGTCTCTGAATTTGAATAAGTTAAACTACTTTTCAGTTACTTTCATTGAAATAACTTCAGATGTATGACAAGCTAATCTAAGTAGATCAAATATTTATTGCACCTTATTATAAATCTAGTATAAGGCTGAAGTGGTTTGAGTGTGATCTCCAGACCTACAGCAGAATGTAAAAGACACAGTGAAGACTCGTGACACAATACAGTAAGTAACAATAACTGTCAGTAACATCAAACAATAACAATAACATCAAAGATAAATTATGGCAGAGATACCAAATGCAATAAAGCTATAATATAGAGCCCACTATAATACAACACTTAAAGACTGAAGACACAAAACCTGTTGTAGGGAGTATGTTTTTCATTTTTATTGGTAAATGCATTATATTACTGCATTACAGCAAAACTTAATATATTACTGTATTTGCGTTACTTTTGAAAAGCTTCTGGATCATATGGACAATTATTCTGAGCAACACCGAGTGCTTCAGTGTGAGGCGTCTACCCCTCAGCTGTGAAAGATTTCTAAGAAGCGCAGAAAGAGAACATCAGGAGAAAGAGTTTTTTCAGGATGTATAGGAGCTGGCTCGGAGCGGACGGTAAATGAAAGCTCATGGCTGTGTAATCCAGAACACATGTTCAGACTACCTGAGCTCTCTCCAGACGCCTCTTAAACATCATTAAAGGTTATTAAAACTCTTCTGGGGATGTTAAAGCAGGCAGTCTGCAAACTGTAATTGTTTGCACAAATGTTTTGTGTCCGTGCTAGTTATGCAATACAAAAGCTGAAACAAATCCATCAAGACGGTTAAACTAAAATATATATTCCATAATAACTCTTAAAAAAAAGTTCTGGTGTGAATCAGGAGAGAAATCAGCGCAGGTCAAGCAGCGTTTCCAAGCCAAAAGGATTTTAACGTAACAGGACATGCACTTTTTTACTGGAGGAAGTGTGATTATGGATGTAATGGTCTGTGAATCGGAGTGTAAATGTAGCTGCGTTATAATGTTTCTATCGTGACTTGATTGTTGGTGTTTGTGTATGTGTCAGATTACCGGACAGGGCCGTGTTTGGTCCAGCGGCCGGATGGGTCATGTGTGTCTCCGAGCGCGGGCTTCGTGAGCAGTAAGGCTCTGTGCTGTGCCACGCTGGGTCAGGCCTGGGGTCATCTGTGTGAGCTGTGTCCGGCGCTCGGCTCGTCCTGCAGCAGAGGCTTCACGCCAAACACACGCACCGGAGCCTGCCAAGGTCTGTGGGCTCTGAGTGACCTTATACATCAAACTCTTTTGTAGAGAATTAGTTCAAACAAGAATCATTTAATTTGAACAGAATCGCTGTTTCGGCAGATGATTGACTGAATGAGTCGTGTAGCATCAACTCTGTGCTGGATATTACAATCAAAATGTAGTGAAAACACGATTTATTAGCACAGTAACAGCAGTTTAAGACATTAACTTGTAAACACAAAACACAAGATACTTCTCTGGCTTTATTGGATAAACCTAAGACACATAAACTAACTAACTAACTAACTAACTAACTAACACATAAACACACATTCACCCAGTTGCAGAAAGTAAGGAAAGAATGAGTTCAAGAGAATGAAAATGTGAAATCCCAAGTTTACAGTAATATTTATAGGTTAAAATTATATTACATTCACCAGTTCACCTCTAGGGGTGTATTTGCTTTGTCTTTGTGTTACTGGATTCTCTTTGTGGTCGTCATTGCAAAAAAAAGAGGTTCCCAAAGTGTTAACTGATTGGTTGGAAGTTCAGCTGTCATTGAAGTCTTTGGTGGTCAATGATTGGGCATTGGTTCATGGAAATAAAAGAAACTAAAGTATATAAATAGAAGTAATGAGACTAGAAGGGGTTTCTTCTCGTTGTGGCTGTGTGGCAAACAATGTACCTACAGTCAAGTTAAAAGCATCAGGTCAGCTAAGAGTGTCATTTGAATCATATCTTGAGATAGCTTTTAAACACATCCCAAATCATAAATCATGAATGTTATCTTATCATGACATGATGACATGATTTTATAACACGAATATGGAACATTTGACTAAGAATTGATTAGAAGCAAAGAGATTGAATCACACACATAGTAAACATTACATTTTAAACTATAAACCATTCAGTAGTTATTCAAAAAACATACACATTATATATATATATATATATATATATATATATATATATATATATATATATATATATATATATATATATATATATATATATATATATATATATGCCGTTATGCATATCAGTGAGTAGGTGCTCATAAGCCCTTTTAAGGTTCTGAGCATTTATATACATGAAAGGACAGTTTCTGTGCCAGTTCTGTGGATGTAAGAGCAGTTCTGTGGAACACCGAGGTTAAAAAGTCCTGAGAGGGGTCCAGTCTTTAATTGGTCGTGATCATACTCTACCATTCATTTTAGTTACTTGCCCTCCTTTCTGAGCTGGGTTTAGTGTAGTTTGTGTTAATGTTGAAAGCTGTCCTGAATCTGTTGGATCCGTTTGTCCCTAATTTTATGACATCCTGTGTCCTGGGGCTCTTTGTTGAATCTTGACTTCTCACGTTACAGTGTTCAGATTGTGATTGTTTGTTGGGTTTTCATCCAGTCAGGTATTCAGTCCCAGACCATAGCTTGAGAAGCAAGGGAAAAGTGTTTAAGTGAGTTGTATTTTGTCTTTGTCCAGATGTTGATGAATGTAAGGTTGTGTCTGAGCTGTGTAAAGGAGGAAAGTGCATCAACACTGTGGGTTCGTATCAGTGCCGGTGTCCCGCGGGTTTCCAGCAGCACAGGACTTCACTGAAGTGTGAGGGTAAGAAACATCAAGTACACATGCCAGGAAAAGAATAATAGCATACTTAATGAAATGAGAGCGCATGTGTTGAGTTCTGGCTCTGTCTGAACACAGCCTTTTATTAAAGACACTCATCCACTGCTTTTTCTTTCCTCTGCAATACTGGAGCAACAAACCCGCTTGAGCTAATAAAAGTGAATGTGTAAATCCCTCAGATGTGGATGAATGCTCCAGCGTCCAGCCTGTGTGTGACGGAGGACGCTGTGTTAATTCAGCGGGCAGTTTCTCGTGTGTGTGTCCAGCTGGATTCTGGCCGTCTGCTGACCGGACACACTGCCTCGGTGAGTCGGACAGAGATGAACTCTTCTCTCTGTTATACGTGTATAGTGCTGGAGTAGCTGTATACTGAAGACTTGAAGACATTGGTAATGATTATGGTGTGTTTGTATGTACTTTGTCCAGCACTTGTTTAGGCAGGTGTTGAACACCGCAACCTTTAAGGCCTTGACCTATAATTATTCATACAGCTTTCTTGAAAGAAAGTAGTCCAAAAAACCTGCAGTTCATGAGATTAGACTGTTGTGGAACCACAGAAAAATTTTGCCCTGCACCTCAAAACAATATTTAGTAATATATATGATTGTAAACATTAAAAAATCAAAATACGTAGCGAGAAATGTTTTGCATGCATAGAGAGGTGCCTTGAAGAATCTGAGCTGCATCAGAAGAGCACAGGAGGAACATGCAGTAACTACAGATCAGTGCCAGAACATGTGTGTCTGCGTCTGTCTGACAGCATCCTTTGATTTTAATGAGAGCACATGAACAAACCACATCCCTAAGCACAGATGTTGTGTGGTGTTACTGTTCAAAACACTTTCCTGTTCCAGGTAAAGTCTATACTTATACTTAATGTGTGTAGAGAATGCACCGGGAAGTACCGTATGACTATAGAGACACACACTGCTAGAAAGTGCATGAACACCCGTGACTGAGCTATACGTGTAAATATAGAGCACACACACATTTACCAGAGACTTTAATCTGTGGATCAACTTAAAGTGGATCAAATATTCACCTAAATATTAACTTTCCAGGGAAAGTTTTTATTTTATTCTCTTACTGTGTATAGATGTGTGTGTGTTTCAGAGCAGCACACAGGTGTGTGTTTTGCATCGGTTGTGGATGGACGCTGTGGTCAGGAGATCAGCGGACGCTTCAGTAAGGTCCAGTGCTGCTGTGAACGAGGACGCTGCTGGACTCAAAGCACAGCTCATCAGATGTGTCCCGTACCGGGATCAGGTGAGTAACACACACAAATCACACACGCTTTGTGTTTTGATTGCATTTGTTTGTGACATTTATCAGTAAACTACTGATTCAAGCTTTATTTAAATTGACATTATCTTTTAGGTACTTATTTTATTAGAAATCCATTTTGGTGGAAATGTTCCAGAAATAAAAATCACTGTCACTGGACTCATCAAAGCAAAAGTCTTTTTGTTGGACTGATAGCTCTGTGTCTGGACAGATGAATACTTCAGGATCTGTCTGGTGGGCTCTGCTCTGAGGGGCTTTAGTGAAGAAGATGCTCAGCGTCCCAGCACCTTCAGTCCTGACCAGACACTAGACCCGCTCATCAAACCTCAGATCTCAGCGAGTGGTCATGGATTCAGAGCCCAGCGTCCTGCTGTCGGTGAGCAAAACTCAACAAGACCGAGAATAAGAGCTCTCCAGCTGCTTGAAGGCCCTGATGAGCTTGTGTTTTCTGTGCAGTGCGTGTGAATGAGACGGTCAGCAGGTTGAATGGACGCTGTGTAGCGGTGGGCTCTGACCACCACTGTGACTGTAACAGAGGATACAGAGCGGACAGCAGAGGACAGTGTTCAGGTCATTCACCTCAGCACCACAAACCAGGAATCAGACATGAATGATGTTCAGTGGCTCAGCACCAAAAAAACCCATGATCTAGAATCTGACCAGACATTTGAAAGAGCTGCAAAAAGCATATTAGAAAAGGACCTGTGTGTGTCGTGTGTGTGTTGTGTTCAGATGTAGACGAGTGTGTGTCTGATCCCTGCACCAACGCAGACTGCTTTAACACTCCTGGATCCTTCTACTGCAGATGTCACGCAGGCTTCCTCAGGGCTCCTGGAAAACAGGCCTGCGCTGGTGAGAACCAACCACCAAAATATATAGCATATATCAAGTATATAAGCATTCAAATATAGCAATCAATTAAATAACAACATTTTGGTGTTATTCATGTCAACATAAATGTCAGTGTTTGTGTGGGAAACATCTCAAAGTGCCTACAATTAGAACAAAGTGGACTAGTTAGTAGAAACACATGCAGATTTGTTTTGTAGACCTAGATGAATGTCTTCAGAATGGACTGCTGTGTAAGAACGGCCGCTGTCTCAACACTGAGGGCAGTTTTCAGTGCATCTGTAACGCAGGGTTCAAACTCACAGCGGACGGGAAAAACTGCATAGGTACCACATCGTCCAGAACCTTTTCCATATCAGTTCCCTGTAATAGTTTATTACACACACACATAAAAACATATTTTTGCTATAATCCAATAAATATGAATCCACTAAGAATGTACTGCGATATGTATATAACGTGTGTGTGTGTGTATATATATATATATATATATATATATATATATATATATATATATATATATATATGTGTGTGTGTAAATACAGATATGTAGTGAGTCTCCTTTATTCTGACTCAGATCGTGATGAATGCGCCGCCACAAACATGTGTTTTAACGGCATGTGCATTAATGAAGACGGCAGCTTTAAATGTGTGTGTAAACCTGGATTCAGCCTCGACTCCAGCGGACACTACTGTACAGGTGATCTCTGACCAACTCCGACAAACATGACAGAAATAACATGTGCATGATGCTCAAAGTGGAATATTTGTGATTCAAGTCAGGTGTGTGTGTCTGTCTGTATGTCTGTACTTCTGTGTGTGTGTGTGTGTGTCTGTCTGTATGTCTGTGTGTGTGCGTGTGTGTGTGTGTCTGTGTGTGTGTGTGTGTGTGTCTGTGTGTGTGTGTGTGTGTGTGTGTGTGTGTGTGTGTCTGTGTGTGTCTCAGATATGGACGAGTGCCGGACCCCAGGTGTGTGTATGAATGGACGGTGTGTGAACACACAGGGCTCTTTCAGGTGTGAGTGTCTCGCAGGTCTTATCATAGGAGTGGATGGACGCACATGTGTAGGTAAGAGCACACTCACATACACATAAACCCTGATTTATTAAATTCCAAATAAAGTGTCCTGATTTGCCCAGTGTGTGTGTTAAGATGAACACAGCCTGCAAAATGAGGCTTAATCCTGTTCTAATTGTTGCATTACTCTCTAATTAATAGTTACACAGTAGTATAGTTGTTATTTTAAATAAAAAAAAATGCATGTCTGCTATAACCAGCTTTAAAACAACATTTTCCCAGGTATACCATATGCAGCTTTTGAGTTTACTCCAGAATCTTGCAGGGGCAAACAATATCAGCGTGGCAAGACGATGGGGTATATCCAAAGTACACCGGCTGGGTCAGAACACAGGCAAAACCAGACAATTAGACTTAGATTGAGCTTAATAGGGACTAATACACAGAACAGTGATAAGAGCTATACAATACTCGGTGGAGAGTGAGAGAAAGTGTGTGTGTGTGACTGAATGCAGGTGAAACCAGTCAGTGCAATGGAGTATGGGAAATGAAGTACAGAGTGATGTATTTGTGGTGTGAGAGTGAATAATGACACCTTGTGGTGAACAAATGGAAGTTCATTGATCAAATTCATCATGACAACTTTCATGTTTTTTGTGTGTTTTTATCCTGTCCTTATTTTGTGTCTTTTTTCTTATTTGTCTGACACCACAATTGTATTTGATTAAGAGAACAGGAGAAATACTTCTAAATGAACCATTAAAGCACTATATGATGAGCAGCAGCAAGCACCTCACACTCTTTGAAGGTTTATATCTGAAGGTTTGTCGTAGTGTGTGCTCCGTGGGCAGTGTGTGTGTGTGTGTGTGTGTGTGTGTGTGTTTCTGCAGCAGTATAGTTTTGACTGTATTCCTCTTCTATTTCTTCTGCAGACACACACGTGCGCAGCAGCTGTTACAGGGCAGTTAAAGCAGGCTGGTGTGCTCGGCTCGTCCAGCGGTCAGTCACCAGATCACAGTGCTGCTGTGCTAACCCTGACCATGGCTTCGGTGAGCCGTGCCGTCCCTGTCCTGCCACACACTCAGGTACACTCATTAAACACGACCTGCTTGCTACAGCTGTGTCTGGATGAGGCTGAGATCTGTCCAGGGTAGATACAGCTAACTAAACACTAAAACCCTTCAAGCTGTGGATTTTTCATGCACTGTTACTCTTAATGAGAGAGATTTGGGAGCAGAACCAAACCAATATTAAGAACAAATGGAATTTTACTGCTGATAAAACCAGCTCTGCTTAGTTAAAGCATCTATAAACAAACCCATGATAATGAATAAATGGCCCAGTCTTCTACCCTGCATCCCATCAGATAAGAGCACGCAAATATCTCTTTATCTGAATATTAGATTAGATTAGGAGATTATGACCATTGTTCCTGTCATTTATGTCGTAGCTGCTGTTATTCTCAGCGTGGTTTAAGTCTGTAGTTTCTTGTGGATTCTGTACACTGCTGTCATGTGTTCTTCCAGCTGAGTTTCAGGCCTTGTGTTCGAGCGGCGTTGGGTTTTCTGCTGATGGTGAAGGTGAGTCTGATATGCTTCATGCAGACTAAAGAGTGGGACACATTACGTGATTTTTACTCTTTTACTCGTTTGTCATTGCTTGCTGCTGAGAGTTTACATTCAAAATTACAAAGTCATTTTATGATTAAAATTATAATTCCATTCAGCTTCAGAGAGGTTATCGGTGTTTAGGCTGCGTTTACACTGAAAATCTTAATGCACAGATCTGATGTGTGCTTTTGACCGTATCAGATTTTTTGGCCCTCATGTTTACATTCACTTCAGACACGACTAGTATCTGATATGTTTACATTAATTCCAACCCAAAATGATTTTCAGTGATGGCTTTACTTTAGACATGCTACTAAAATGATTTATATACCTCATGTTAATTATTATTTCGCAGCTTTGACAACAGCTGTTATGGATGTTTTGCAGCACAAAATCTGACTCAGCGTATAAAGACCGGAAAATAACTGCAGTTTTCATTTGTCTCATTTTTGTCACATTTGTTTCAATATACACCTAAAGGTCTCGCCTGAGTAAAATGAGCTGTTACTAATGCTGTCCTTACGGGCAAACATGTCATCCTTGCATTAGGAGTTCTGTGGGGAATAGGTTATATGTGTTTAGACGTAGGTCTATACTTGAAAGTGTATGGTTAAGATTTCAGCCTTCTTACAAGACTTC
Organism: Puntigrus tetrazona; assembly: GCF_018831695.1. Taxonomy (NCBI): domain Eukaryota; kingdom Metazoa; phylum Chordata; class Actinopteri; order Cypriniformes; family Cyprinidae; genus Puntigrus; species Puntigrus tetrazona. Next base: position 253,453 of record NC_056708.1, read on the forward strand.
ACTAATAAATCTATATTTCATATCATTCATTCATGTTCTCATAACCTCACTACAGGATATTGTCAAAGTGTCTTCATGTTTTGTATTTTCCTGTGAGACAGACATTAATGAGTGTGCTCTGGATCCTGATATCTGCTCTAATGGAGCGTGTGAGAATCTCAGAGGAAGTTTCCGCTGCGCCTGTAACAGCGGCTATGAAAGTGACCAGACCGGCACAAACTGTGTGGGTCAGTCCACCTTTAGTACAGATCTACTATGAGCTAACACATTCAGTGTGTGTCTGCAGTCATTGTTGTGTTAACACAGTGAATATTGCTTGGAATTTAACGTCTGTGAGATGTATATATTTGACTGGCGAGTACATTGTAAAAAAAAAAGAACAGTCCATAGAGTGTTATTGTGTATGATGTGGAGCAGAAGAGTCAGCTGTTATCTGATGTGTGTTTTTTTAGATGTGGATGAGTGTGTGGTGAAGCGTCTCCTCTGTGATAAAGGCCTGTGCAGGAACGTGCCGGGGAGCTACAGCTGTACCTGTCCGGCTGGATTCACCTTCACACACCACGCAGAGACCTGTGACGGTCAGTTACAGCATCTGTGCCTGTAGATCCTGTAGGTCTTTACAGTAATCCTGACCTGTCTGCTCTAGCGCTTTATAAACAGAACTGTGTGTGTCTTGAGAAAGAACACTGTAGCTGGATCTACTTCTAAATAGTCCCTTATTATAGGTGTTACAGGTGTAGATAAGGAAAATGGATTTACGTAGATCTCACTTATATTATATACGTTTTGTACATTTTTAACACAAAAAGCATCTCTTCTGCTCACCAAGGATGCATTTAATTGATTAAAATTAAAAAGATTTGTCAGATGAAGTGTGTTCTGCAGATGTGGACGAGTGTGTGAGCAGCCCGTGTGTTAATGGAGTCTGTAAGAACAGCGAGGGCTCTTTCTCCTGTGAGTGCCCACTAGGAAGTAAACTGGACTCCACCGGACTCGTATGTGTTGGTAAATGTACAATGTTAAACACCTCTTATGATTTTAATGTCATAATTCACATTTATTCAGGAAACGCCTTTTTATGTATATCTGTCTCTGTTAAAAGCGCTGCCTGCTGTGTTTTCACAGACAGTCTGAAGGGCTCGTGCTGGTTGACCCTTCAGGACGGCCGCTGTGAGGTCAACATGAACGGAGCGACGCTGAGGTCTGAGTGCTGTGGGACGCTGGGAGCAGCCTGGGGCAGCCCGTGTGAACCCTGTCAGAGCGGTACCACAACACTGCTGCTCCCTATCTAGTGCTCTTCTAGAGTATTATACAGAGTAAAAGTGCTCAAAGGCACTCACCTTGGTTTTGAATTCACAGTTCAGTATGTTTTCAGCAGGAGATGCAGGGGGAAAATACACAAAAAATATGTTTATTGGTAAACCTGTTAATTAAATTATAATTCAATTATTGTGAGTAATATATACGTATCAAACACTGATTGAATGATCACGAGACATGATTCAGTTCAGTACTGTTTCTTACACCATACCTTCTGATGTTCATTCATGTTTATTTTGTAATATAATTAATAGTAAAGGATGATTGCATTAACTTGTGCTCTATTCTTAAGAGCATTACATGTGTCAGGTTAGCAGCTCATGCCTGTCTTGAGATAACAGAGCAACAGATAGCAAGGCAACATCCTCTACTTATTAGCATTGTTAAAGCAGAGTTATAATAGAGGCCCCATTCAAACGTGAGCAAACATCCCTACTTCACAACGCAGCGGTTGTTGGGGAGGAAGGTAAATGAAGCAGACATACTGCTCTACATGTGTTCAGAGAGGGATTTATCTGCTGAAGGCTGCTGACAGAAACCCTGGTTTACTCCTCAGACTGTGAGATCAAAGCATCCTGGTCCAGACGCCATGGATCCTGTAGGCCTGTCTTGTCTTGTGCCACAAGGTGGTGCACTTAAGCAGAGATCATGACTTGAAAGCAATGAAAACATCTGTTTCCACAGTTTCTGATTTGCCCTCATGTTTCACACCTGTGTCTACTTAGTTCTCTTGTGTAGTCCCTGGTGTTTCTCAGTGTGTAGATATTTTACTTTACTTTAACTAAGAAGGAGACTAAATATACATCTAAAGATCTTGTCAGTTCAGTGCTTGCTCTGTTTATCTGTTTCCAGGTGGTTTTGTACAGAAGGGTTTGCAGAAAGAGCCAGTTATTTTATATCAACCCCTGCATGTTAACTTTATTTTATCATATGCTTAAAGATATTTTGATATCCATTTTGTATGATATTGTGTTATATGATTTATGTGCACAGATCCTGTGTGTGAACGAGGATTTGCTCGATCAAGAGGAGCTTCGTGTGAAGGTGACCATATTGCGTGATAATGAAGTGACTGACCCATGAATCTGTCAATTCTGTGATTTTCACCCCCCCTCTGTGTGTGTGTGTGTGTGTAGATGTAAATGAATGCGAGGTGTTTCCTGGAGTGTGTTTTAACGGGCAGTGTGTGAACACTAGAGGATCGTTTAGATGTCAGTGTCCAGAGAGTCTCAGGCTGGATGTCTCTGGACGTGTCTGTGTGGGTGAGTCAGTACTGTTTGTAGCACAAAATCTCTGCTGGACTGATACTTAACATTTTTAGTTTGCTACTTATTACAAATTACATGACAAAGATTGTGTGTTGTCTATTAGATTACATTTTATTGATAGTGTATTCTGGGGCATCCGATGACTCCTTTAATGCACTGAAGCATGTTTCCTGATCTGGCTCTTTGGAAATTATACTGATCTTGTGAGCTACAACCTGCTACAAGTGCCCCTATTATGGCTTTTGAAAGGTTAATATTTTGGTTTTGGAAGTACCCAACATCAGGTTGACATGCACGCAAGGTCAAAAAACCCATTCATTTTCTTATAATATGCATTTATTTTACCTTATTTGTTCAATGACTCCCAAATGATATTTTATCGATTAATTTCCCTACACTCCTATGGTGATTGGTCGATTTCAGCGCCCCGTAATGGTGAAGAATGAATTTGCATTTTAGTTCAAATCAACATGTAAAGCAAAAGAGAATTACAGACTGTAGCGTTGTTTTTCAGATAAACAAGTATGTTAACTTAGCATGTTTCTTAAATATCTGCAAACATATTATAGTATTTTTATGCTTTAGTAGAGTCAAAATCCTACATCAAGCCCCTTTAAGGTCTGGTAAATACTACTCCTATAACTTTGTTTTGACATCAGCACTTCTGGAGGTGTTTTTAGGAATCATTTCAAACACATAAAAGTTAGAAAGGAATGAGGCTGAGCACTATGATGGAAAGCATCCGTTGCTGAGGTTGTTCTTTACCATTTAAGCACCAAGTGATGCAAAGAATTGGAAAGAAATGTTCTTTCTTTGTCCGTTGTTCCCCAGATGTTCGTTCAGAGCCCTGTTTCCTCAACTACGATGAAGACGAGTGTTTGCAGGCGGTGCCGGGACGCTTCCGTATGGACGTGTGTTGCTGTACGGTGGGTCTGGCCTGGGGCAGAGACTGTGACCCGTGTCCTGAGCCTGGAACAAGCCAGTTCAATGCTCTGTGTCCGAGAGGACTAGGCTTCGCCAACAAAGGAGACATACTCACTGGAAGAGCTGTCTATAAAGGTCCAACAAATACCACTTCCACTGTATCCGCTCTCATGAGGTTCCTGTATGCCATATGTTAATGATGTTTATGCAATCCCCTTTTTGTCAGATATCAATGAGTGTAAAGTTTTCCAAAGCATCTGTATTCATGGAAAATGCCGGAACACTATTGGAAGCTTCAGATGCCGTTGTGATAGTGGGTTTGCTCTGGATACTAATGAGCAAAACTGCACAGGTGATTCTGAGTGTCTGTGAAGATCATCTTCATCAGTAAACAATGACAGTCATAAATGATCATTTAAACCCCTGAGTTACATTCTGGTATCAAATATTGTGCTTCCCCAATATAATCCAGCAATATAAACTCTTATATTTGAATAAATGCATGTTTTATCATTTTCAGATGAATGTTTGTGCTGATCCTCTGCATACATTTCAGCTGAAAATGTTTGTCTCTGCGTGTAATTTTGACAGATATTGATGAGTGTGTGATCTCTCCTGATGTCTGTGGTCATGGCACGTGTGTGAACACACTGGGCAGTTTTCAGTGTGACTGTTTTCCAGGCTATGAGAGTGCATTTATGATGATGAAGAACTGCGTGGGTGAGTGACGATTTACTCTTTACATTTCATTACTTAATTGAGGTGGTAAAGATAAGATATGTAAAGCTTTATTCCTCAAACACAGGAAAGAATAACATCTTTAGGTAAGATGCAGGAGATCTGTATTCATACTCTTAGAGCCTCAATAAAATATCATAATCAACGATAAAACTGTGTGTCTTGTTCCGTCTATGGTTCTCATCTAGATCTTCTGATGAAGGTCATCTCTTTGTGCTGATCCAACATCTGGATAAGAACTTAGAAACAGAGTGTTCCCGGTTCCAGCTGATCTAATTAATGCAGCCTAACAATCCTTTAACAGATTTGAATAATAGAAGAACATTAGTGTGTTATGTGTAGGCTAGGTTAAAGAGATGTGTCTTTAATCTAGATTTAACCTGACAGAGTGTGTCTGCCTCCCGAACAGTGTTAGGGAGATTGTTCCTGAGTTTGGGTGATAAACAGGAAAAGGATCTGGCCCCCGCAGTCGATATTGATTTTCTAGGTAGTATATTCTATAGTAGATATAATATGACAAGAGCTTACTCAAGTATTGATGAGCTAACCATTCAGGACTTTATAAGTAATTAACAAGATTTTAAAATCTTTCCGATGTTTAATAGGGAGTCAGTGCAGTGTTGACAGAATCAGACTAATATGATCATACTTCCTAGTTCTTTTAAGGACTCTACTGCTGTGTTTTGGACCAGATGAAGTTTATTTATCAAGCGTGCAGAACAGCCACCCAATAAAGCATTACAATAATTTAACCCAGAGGTAAAAAAAAACACATGAATTAACATTTCTGCATTTGACTTAAGAGCATAGGTCGTAATAAGGTCTTGTCAAAGTTTTTTCTCATTTCCATCACAGGAAATTCAAGAACTGACTATTAACTTGCCTCATTGACAGGAGCCATTGTAATGATGTGACGTCACCTGTCAATGACTTTAATGCCATGCCTGATGCTGTGTCTGAATGCAATGCATTTCTATGCATAATGTTGGATTCCTAAGGTTTCTTAAACATATGTCCCTCGAGTAGGACAGGGTGGAGTATATTTTCCCCTAATTATGAGAGTAACCATCACTGTGGTGTATGCATGTGTGTGTTTGATGCTGTAGATATTGACGAGTGTGAGCGAAACCTGTCTCTGTGTAATGGAGGCACCTGTGAAAACACTGAAGGCAGCTACAGGTGTGTGTGTCCTCCTGGTCATCAGCTGTCTGTGGACGGCGGAGCCTGTGAAGGTGACAGACAATATCACCTCATTCTTAGATCAGGAGCTTCTCATCTCCATTACATTGTTTACTCTCCTGGATCTGTTATGGTTTGTCTGCAGATGTGAACGAGTGTGATCTGAGCAGCAGCTTGTGTCTGAATGGCAGGTGTGTGAATGTGCTGGGGACGTACCAGTGCTCCTGTACCTCTGGTTATCAGACCACAGCTGATAGAAAACACTGCACAGGTCAGAGCTCTGCATGACCTCTAGATGAGCTTTAATGTTCATTTACTCGTTTTCTCCCACTCTGCCCTCCCACTTTCATAGTAGGGCCGCCACAAGCATGTAGTTTAATTAATCTGATGACTAATTTATTAATTAATTGACTAATTCATTTCCTACTTGTTTAAAATGGACCAAGGACCATTTAATTAAAATGTCCACTTAATCTTTAATGTTTAATAGACAGAAATACCATAACCACTTTAATTAAAAGAATATGTGGATATCAAAAACTTGTAAACTCAGAGTGAGGGTTTGAGCTTTTTTTTTAAAACCGTGATTCTTCTTATTCTTCTGTAGGAGTGTCATTATTCGTGTATCATACGATTCATGATCATTTTCCAAATCATAGTGATCATCCCTATGAGTGAGCAGAACACGTGTGTGTCATTATTTAGTTGTTTAGAAAGACCATGAATCTTACGATACACAATGCACAAATCGTTACACACCTATCCTGTGTTTGTTTAGATTCATAAATGATTGAAATGACTTAAAATAGTTAAGTAAATGTGATGTTTTTCTGTTGCTCAGATGTAGATGAGTGTATGATAGAGAACGGAGGATGTGAGCTGTACTGTAGTAACTCAGAGGGCAGTTACTCCTGCAGCTGTGGTCAGGGATACGCTTTGACCCCGGACCAGCGGACATGTGCAGGTGAACCTGAGAAACCTCAGCGCTTCTTCTGTATCTCCAGAGACCACTGAACACAGCAGCTATTCACAAACAGTATGTACGCACACTCATAATTCTTCTGTCCGTGTGTCTTCAGATGTGGATGAATGTGAAGAGGATGCTGACATCTGTGAAGGTGGTCAGTGCACTAATGTCCCTGGAGCCTTTCTCTGTGTGTGTCATGAAGGATACATGACTTCAGCGGACATGAGGACATGCATCGGTACGCTGCGCAATTCCTTTTCAGTTTTTCAAACTCTGTGTTTGTTCATTTTATTTTAGAATTCAGTTTACACAGCACAACTCTCAATATTATTTACAGTGATGGCCAAAATTATTAAAAGACTAATATCTTAGCCAGATAAAATGGTAGTCAGTTATTTCTACCGTCTGCTTTAGTGTGTCAGTAGGAAATATCAGTATAAAGTTCCAAACATTCATTTGGTCATTAATTCTAATAATGCAGTGAGATGTTTGAGATCTGATCTGATCAGTCTGTCTGGAAAGACATGAAGAACCAGAACAAAATGAGACAGACTCAATCTAAGAATGCGGTAAAAATTATTTTATAAATAGATTTTCTGTTAATTGAATTAAATCAACATTTGTTTTATGTCCTGTATGTTTAAAGCATTTTTTTGTCACAAAGATGTCTTTCTTTACCGGGTCTGTCTTCAATCTTACAGTCTTCTGATGATCTGATTTCGGTTTAGTCTGTTGGTGTGGGCCTTTGTTTGATGTTTTCAGACGTGAATGAGTGTGAACTCAACTCCAACATCTGTTTGTCTGGGGAGTGTGAGAACACCAAGGGCTCCTTCATCTGTCATTGTGAGCTGGGTTACTACGTGAAGAAAGGAACCACTGGCTGCACCGGTCAGACCTGATCCTGTTTCATACTCAGTATTACTTTATGTGTACATGTCGATACTTCACAGGCTGTCCTGCTTGTCAGTGGTCTGTAGTGTAATCTCTCATGCTCTGATGCAGATGTGAATGAGTGTGAGACGAACACTCACGACTGTGACACACAGGCCATCTGTTTCAACACACCCGGACACTACCGCTGCTCCTGCAGGGACGGATGGTCTGGAGATGGAGTCAGATGTGCTGGTGCGTATTGTAATTTAGTATGACGCTGTCATGAAATGGTGTGTAGTCTGCAATATTACAATACATTTTTAATTCCTAAAACCCACTATAGTAATAAGTGTAATATACAGCTTGAGCTGTATGGTTTAATTTAATTTGTTGTATTCATTTTCTGAATCAGAAAGATACATTGCTCAATTTTAACTTTTTTATGACTGTACACAATCATTGAAAGCTGGAAATGCTTGTAAAATTTACATTTACATTTACATTTAGTCATTTAGCAGACGCCTTTATCCAAAGCGACGTACAAATGAGGTAGGCATATAGAAGCAAATTAATATCAGCAAAAGGGCAGTAGTGCATAAGTGCTCTGAGTGGGGTCTTGTCTTACCTAACGCAGACACAAGGCTTTTTTTTTTTTTTTTTTTTTTTTTTAAACAATAAAAGGATAGGAAGGAGCAGGAGAAGAAGAAGAGAGTGCTATCAATGTTGGGTCAAGTGCAAACGAAAAAGATGAGTTTTGAGTTGGTTTTTGAAGATTGCTAGTGACTCTGCTGCCCTAGTGGTAACGGGCAGATCGTTCCACCAGCGAGGAACAGACCAGGTGAAGGTGCGCAAGAGTGATTTTGCACCTTTTTGTGAAGGCACTGCAAGACGCCTTTCGTTTGCAGAGCGTAGGCACCTGGAGGGAACATATGATTCAATTAGTGAGTGTAAGTACGAGGGAGCGGAGCCTGTGATTGTCCTGTAGGCCAGCATCAGGGATCTGAATTTGATGCAGGCATCTATAGGAAGCCAGTGTAAACTAATGAAGAGGGGCGTGACGTGGGCCCTCCTTGGTTCGTTGAAGACCACCCTTGCCGCTGCATTCTGGACCATCTGAAGAGGTCTGGTTGTAGAGGCTGGGAGGCCAGCAAGGAGGGCGTTGCAGTAATCCAGTCTACTCAGGACTAGTGCCTGGACGAGGATCTGTGTAGCGTGTTCTGATAAGTATGGTCTGATTTTCCTGATGTTGTACAGCACAAACCTACAAGATCGAGCAGAATCTCAAAATCTACAAAATCAGTTAAGTGCCATAATGAAAATGCATGAATGGGAGATGTTTGGGATGTAGAGAAGTTAGAGTAGTCCCTGAAAACATTGTGTTTGTAGTCAGAGGAAAGGGTTGCAGAAACATATTGAGATGAGAGGTGAAAGTTGCATAAAAGTTGGTGGAAGTTGGTGGAGTTTTGAAGGAATGCTAAGACAAAAGCACTGAAATTTCATATAATTTCTTCAAATTTTTTACAATAAGGTCTCACTTGTTAACATCATTAATGCATTTGCTAATATGAACAAATAATGAGTAATATACTAGTACAGTATTTATTAATCTTTGGTAAAAGGATAGTTCATCCAAACGTAACATTTTGTCTTCATTTACACACTTCATGTCCTCATGTCCAAACCTGAGGACCACAGAAGAAGATATTTTGAAGAATGTTGATAACCAAAGCTGTTTGTATGTTGTTGTTCCACAACAGATACCTGATTTGATTTGAGCAATGACTCAATGAGAATTAACCCTTTCATTTTCATCAATAAAAATCAGGCTGTTGATCGGTTATTGATGTTAGTTGATAGTGAGGTGTTAATGTCTGCAAGTCAGCAGTCTCCAGAACACTGATCACCTGAAGCTCCTCACAGCACTATACGAGCACACACTTTCACAGACCTTCCCTGTCTGCTCTACTTGATGGATGATGGAGTATTTACCTACATCTCCAGGTATCAGAATGGCCTAGTTGTGTAATCATATGATAGTTTTGTGTCACATTTCAGGGAAGTATTTATCGAACCTTTGGGACATATATCAGCAGGTGATACATTTCAGATCATCTTAAACAAGAAAAAAAATGCCCATTTCTGATTATTTTCTGCACCAGTGTATGAAAAGAGTGCTTGCTCCTAACCACATAATGCGCTGCAGAACCAGGTACAGAGCCCATAATAGTAGATAACACTCACAATCTCCAGCTGAGCAAAGATCTCATCCATCCTCCTCGACCCAGACCTCATTCCACTCTACTCAACAAAAGTCAACCTTACTGCCTGTAATCTCTTTCAGTGCTCACCCTGACTCCAAAGAAAACCTACCAAGTTCAGTCAGTAACAGAACGCCCGCTCAGCCTCATTTATGTGCACTTCCTTTCTATGGTTCATTCAACCCAACAGAACATGTTTTTACGTTTTTGGTGACATTTAGACTTACAATCAGTAAAATATAAAATAGGTTTATTCAATGTTTTAAGTGCCATAACCAGTCCATTCACCAGCTTTCTTGAGAATAGGCCCAAAACTCTTCTGGAGCAGTTCTTTCTCAGCAACAGAGGACTCCATCCTCGAGTCGATCTTACGTTCTCATGACCCAACAGCGACGGAGTGGGACTCACAGGTTAACTAAAACTTAAAAGGAAGAAATCAATAAAACTGTGGAAGAACCACCAGTCCTCTGCCCCAGAAATGCAACAACCACTTTGTTTGACAAAAATTAAACGGTTTATTTAGAAATAAACCAGAAACATACTTCAACAGCCAACTTTATTCAACAGGCCAACAGAAACTGGCTCACGAGACGGAGGAAAACACAGGAAGACAGGGCACGAGTCTGACAGGAACAATATTTCACTGTTTTAAGTAAAATTGTAGTAATCAGGTTTTTTGGGCATATTGATTATCATTTGCATAAACACATTTTACTACATAAACCATGGGTAATTACCATGGTTTAACAATATAGTTATCATTTGGTATTTCTATATGATATTTTGAAGAATGCTGGTACCATTGTTGGCCCCCATTGACTTCCAAAAAACATTTTTTTTTTTTTTTTTTTTGCGATTAACTTGTAACGGAAAGAAACGTATACAGGTTTGGAATGACACGAGGGTTAGTAAATAATGACAGGATTCTCATTTTTGGTTGAACTATCCTTTTAACACTAATCTAATCTAAATAAATGATTTACAAAATGCGCAGCACAATATACATGTATAAAGTTCCAGTCAAATCAGTTGTTTTCAGTATTGTTCACACTACTGAGTGATGTGTAATCATGTCTTTTGTGTAGATTGTTGAATGTGTGTGTTGTAATGTGCAGATGTGGATGAGTGTAGGGACAGGACTCATGTCTGCAGCGCTGAGGCGGAGTGTGTGAACACAGCCGGCTCGTACCGCTGTCGATGTTCAGACGGATTTACTGGAGACGGATTCACATGTTCAGGTCCACAGTCAGCCTCCTGTCTGTCTGTCTGTTCATCCATCACACTCTACACTAACCATCATTCACTTGTGTGTGGATGTCCTGCAGATACGGATGAGTGTGCTGAAGATGTGGATCTGTGTGAAAACGGCCAGTGTCTCAATGTTCCTGGCAGCTATCGCTGTGAATGTGAGATGGGCTTCACACACACTCCAAACAGCAGAATCTGTCAAGGTGCGCTTACACACACGCACACGCGCACACACACGCACACGCACACACACGCGCACAAACACACACACGCACACACGCACGCGCACACACACGCACACACACACACACACGCACACGCGCACGCACACGCACGCGCACACACACGCGCACACACACACGCACGCACACACACGCACACACACACACACACACGCACACACACGCACGCACACACACACACACACGCACACACACACGCACACACACACACACACACACACACACACACACACACACACACACGCACGCGCACACACACACACACACACACACACACACACACACACACACACACACACACACACACACACACACACACACACACACACACACACACACACACACACACACACACACACACACACACACACACACACACACACACACACACACACACACACACACACACACACACACACACACACACACACACACACACACACACACACACACACACACACACACACACGCACACACACACACGCACACGCACACGCACACACGCACGCACACACACACGCACACACGCACACACACGCACGCAGTAGTAGTAGAATCTAACAGTAGCTCAGCTGCATGTCACAGAACAAAGGAGTTGTTATAAAGGTTATTGTTTTTTTGTCATCATTTTGAACAGAACAGAAAAGAGATAATGAATGAAATGAAAATGTTGTCATCATTTATTGTTCCTGATCATCACATAAAGAGGATTAAATATTACAAAAAAATTAATTGCAAAGTTAAGAAGTAAATTATTTATTACAAAAAATACAACACCTTGTCTAAGGATTAAACTCAGAGAAAATGATCGATTCATTATTATAATAAAGAGTTCTATTTGCTTTTTGATAAAAGACACTGATGATTTAAAACTATTCTTCCATGGATGTGTTTGTGTAGCACAGGGTACACCTTATATTCAATTAAATGTATTGCTCTTAATATCTTGCTCCACTGTTCGTTTGATCTAACTGTGACTCAGAGGCTCTCTGGAGATAGGAAATCACTGGAAACTCACAATCAGGTTTTATAGCAAGTATACTTTTAATCAAATTACCCCCCTAAGTATATAAAACATAATAAAACAAAATAAAAGAAAAAATAAACAAATCACAACGTAAATAAAACAGATTCCAATATAAAATTGAAATGAAAATAACACTGGTACTCAAATGAATCCTTGGTGGTATACTCTCTGTTACTCACACAATGAATTAACTATAATCCACATTCACTGTACTAAATATATCCTCTTTCTGGAGTAGGTTCAAACCTGTTCAAATCTTTTGAGATCAGTTCTCAATCACTTATCTCAAATCCAACGACGTAGCAGTAGATCACTGTCCACAATGTCTTCTGAAATCCTTAAAAAGGTACATTTCCAGTTCTGGTAACTCTGGTCTCCTCTCAGACTCGATTCGGTCAGCTCCCATCAAAGAAAACATCCAACCTATTAAAATAAGACAGCGTTTCAATAAAACAATTTCAAATAAGTGTCATCTCAAAATTATCTTACATTATGATAAACATTTTAGTTTCACAGATTATAACAATAATATTTGCATAAATAGCCTAATATGTTACATTTTCTACAGGCTCACGTGTATCAGATACTGCGGCCACGTGCGATTAACGATCATCAATTTAACAACTAACAGTGAAAAATACACATATACATACACTTCAATAAAGATTTAAACACTTAACTTAAAAAAAATATGTGCATAACCCCAGTTTAACAACATTAAACTGAATAACTCACCATATCCAGTATTCCCTCGCGAAACTCAAAAAACAAAATCCTTTGAAACGAAAATAATTACTGGATGTTATCAATCAAAATCTCCCCTCTTGAATCACTACAAAAACAAAATCTTTACTCTACTTTTGTAAAGTATATTTCCCTTAATCAGGAGCTCTATTTCGACTCCGCACCCTTCCTCATTCTACTTCCTCCTCAGAGAAAAAACACAGCGGCTCATTGGTCAACTACGTCACATCTACGTCATTTTCTTTTTTTCTAATTACTTCATTTAAATGAACAATTATATATGCACGAACTTCCAATAATAAACACAAAACTATTTATAAATATATACAAAAATAATTGTAAACCTGGAACAAAAGTTAGTCCGGGTTACATTTGACTTTCTTAACCTAACCTAACAATAAAACAAACATGAATAAATATAAAAAACCTCCATCTTTCATGCAATTTAACATTAACAAACAAACAAACAAAAATTGTTTGCATTCCTGTGTGAGCGGACGTCACGTCCCATAATGCATCATGATTTGGTTTCACTGTTTTTCACAAAATAACCCAGCATGCTTTGATTTCACAGAACATGCTTCACTGCAATACTGTTTAATACAATTTAACACTAATCTCCTGGCAGTTTTTTGTTTTTTTGTGAAATGACGGAAATCACTTGAGAGGTTTAGCAAAGAAGATCACTGAATAACACTTTTTTTATATTTATTTTGTTTTCTTAAACCTGATTTTGCTGATTTCAGCTTGTTCCTGGATCAACATCTTTGTTGACCCTGAAACAACGTTGTGATTAACCAATCAGATCTGAAGAACCGTTTAGGCTTACAATCAGTGTTTGGTGCTTGTACATCGGTGTCACGCATCATGCATATTATTTCCTCTGATTTTACACATTACTCATAGGGTAGGTTAGGTTTAGGTGTAGACATATGGTCAAAATACATTTTTTGGATTAAAATGTTGTTCCAGGATCAACAAAATATGTTAGGAACACATAGAAATATCAGGACAGAAGAAATATCAGGAATATAGAAGACTTGATTATTAATTATTAAAGTCATATGATCTACCTCGCTGGCATTTTTTGCTTCTAGCCTATATAATCTGATTATCTATCACTAACATGTACAGAAGGAAAAACATTGTTTACAAGCTGGAAAAAATGTTATTTCCCAAAATCATGTGACTGTGGTGTATCTATCGCTGTCCAGAAACATACACAATGTTGTGTTTTCTGTAAATCATGCTGCAGATGTAGACGAGTGCACCTTCCTGAACATCTGTGTCTCTGGCTCCTGTCAGAACATCCCAGGCATGTTTCGCTGTGTTTGTGATGAGGGCTACGAGCTGGACAGGACCGGGGGAAACTGCACAGGTAAACCGGCTGTGATTACAGTAATCCCTCACCTCACACCGACTGCTTGCTCTGTTTCTGTGATCTCAGACGTGAACGAGTGTCTGGACCCGGTCAGCTGTGTTAATGGTCACTGTGAGAACACCGCCGGCTCCTACCACTGTAACTGTCCCACTGACTTTGAGCTCAACCCCACTGGAATCGGCTGCGTTGGTAAGATTATTATGATCATTTAATATAACCCTACCCTAGTTGTTGGTCCAGAGCTGTGATGTGTTCACTGAAGAGTCTGTTTGGCGGCAGACACACGAGCAGGGAGCTGTTTTCTCGATGTGGTTCACCGTGGTCGTGAAGGACTGGTGTGCAGCGCTGAGCTGGGGTTAGGAGTCAGTCGTTCATCGTGCTGCTGTTCTCTGGGACAGTCATGGGGTAACCCGTGTGACCTTTGCCCTCCACTCAACACATGTAAGGAGCAACAATCTTCAATCTTTTAATACTACAGTACTTCAGAGCGCTAGTAAATGGGTTCTGCAGTGGAACAATAAGCCAATACTTTTGTTCTACACCGGTATACAAAGAATTCTGAATATCTAGGCACTTTTTATGTAAGAATGTTGCATGCAGGAGACTACATTTATTTATAATACTATAATAGCGCTATGACAATAACTTCATACTCTTTGCATTTGCTCTCTCAGTTACCTCAATAAATCAATGTTATCATACTATATTACATCGATATTTAGTATAATAGTGTAGTGTACTAGAAATATTTCAATAAAGGTAGTTTTTAATGAACTTTTTTGTATTATTTAGACAGAAATTCGATAGCTAATCTAGGCAGCGTCAGTATGATTAAATATGTTTTTGTGACGATAACACTCATAAGTAAGAAAATGATTGCTAAATATGAATGTGGTAGTTGACTGATGAGAATGTGATGTGTCTCTAGCGGAGTATAACACTCTGTGTCCTGGAGGACAGGGGTTCAAACCCAACCCCATCACCATCATCCTGGAAGGTAATCAGACGTCACCAAGACTGACATGATCCAGACTGTCTAAGACTACAGTAAAATCAGATCAAAATAACTGGTATTTATATAGTGCTTGTTTCAAAGATAAATAGGTAATTAGATTTAAGTAATGATTCAGTGATGCAAACTGTTTTAAAGCAGCTCATTCACTACTAGAAGTCACTAGAAGTCAGTTCATTGTTGATTCAGTTTGTTTCGATAATTGTGCAGAATTCATCAATTATGGAACAAGTTTTAATCAGTAAAGCAGCTCTGGAGGTTCAGCTCAGTTCCCTTTCATTCCCTCAAGTAGTGTGAACTCCATTTACACTGAATACTGAAGACTGATTTGTTAACATTCATATAGCTGCACAAACACATTTCAGCCAAATAAAATGGGTTCCAGAATCATCTCTTTGCTTGACTCTGAAGAAGAACAAAGAAACCTGCAACTTGCCATAGAAGAGGGGAAAAGACGCTCCTTCCTCTGAAGACATCTGGTGAACACATAGAGAAAATTTAAAATCTATTATTGCACATTTCTGCAATGTTTGTTGCAAAATGTTGCACTCCGTGTGTGACCTGAGTGAACGGGATCCGGGGAGGTGTTTCTTGCAGAGCACTGAAGAGTCAGGATTAAGTGAACTTCCTGATGATCTTCTCTCATAAAGATCAGTACCTGATCAAGGGAATGGTCTCTTTTGGGGTTTAGAAGATGCTGCTGATGACTCCATGTCATTGACACTATCTGATACAGAGGATTGCTCATGTTTAACACGTAATAGGTAGCAGAGTTGATAGTTACAGCAAAGTCCATATGATTTAATCAGCAGTACTACATTCAGTTTGAGCTAAATTCACCAGTATATCGGGGCCTTAACACTAGTTACACTGAATACTTCCAAAGAGTTACACTTTAAACTAGGACTCTGTGAAATAATGTAAACATTATACTTAAAACTCTGAGCAGCTAAGATGAAGGTTGTTGAGCTCTCAGAAGTGTTCTTGTGTTTGGTGTCAGATATTGACGAGTGTCAGGAGCTGCCCGGTCTGTGTCGGGGGGGACGCTGCATCAACACGTTCGGAAGCTTCCGGTGCGACTGTCCGGCCGGATACTACCTCAACACGGACAGACGCGTGTGTGAGGGTGAGACACGCTTGCCTGCGCTCAGAAATACTTCTGTCAGCTGAGAGACCTGCAGGAGACCTTACTATCGTTTCAGATATCGACGAGTGTGTGCTCAGTTCAGGTGTGTGTGGACCAGGCACCTGCTTCAACACACTGGGAAACTACAGCTGTGTCTGCCCTCAGGACTACATCCCTGTGAAGGGAGGACACCGCTGCATGGGTGCGTCTGCTGAATGGCTTTTGATGACATGTATTTTGCTCTACTCATGTGTGTTTTTAGTTTTTTAGTTTTTGAAGAATGCATACTAATGCATACTTGTTGCCTTAGACATGAGGAAAAGTCAGTGCTTCCGGAAGTACAGCGGCAGTGTTTGTGAGCAGCAGCTCAGCTTCAACGTCACGCAGAGACTGTGCTGCTGTGCTTATAATGTGGGCAAAGCCTGGAACAAACCGTGCAGGGCCTGTCCGAGACCCGGCACAGGTGAACAAACCCCATCCTCATTACTACACTTTATCAATCACTTTCATTTAATGTCCTAGAGAGAGTTTGACTTTCATATCAGTCGGTAGCTGATGCTGGAGATCTGCAGGAGGATGGCTTGCTCTTAAAGTCCAGGAACAGCTTCTGCTAATGTACTGCTGTTCAAGCTCCCATAGCACAGATCAATTAATATTCTTTTGTCAGATTGATATTCTGGGGACAGTTTAGTTTCTGAACTACAGTTGAGCCCAAACACAATCATTGTCTCTGTGTTTAGGTGACTATCGAAGTCTTTGTGGCAGTGTGATCGGATTCGGGATTGACACTGAAACCGGAAACCAGAAAGGTAAAGAGAAATATGGCAGTCAGAGATACTTTCACAGCAATGGTAGGAGTTGTTTCTATTTTCTGCACTTAATGGTTTTGATCTGTTGTTTCAGATATTGATGAGTGTCTTGAAATCCCAGGCGTCTGTGCTCATGGCGTGTGTGTAAACCACGTGGGCAGCTTCCACTGCGAGTGTCCCTCGGGCTTCATCTACAGTGACCTGCAGCTCGTCTGTGAAGGTTCTCTGTCAGGACCCGGTCACACTGTAAACAATAGAGAGAGTCTTGTTTCGTGCAAAAAGATACACAAGAAAACATGACACTGTTTTTAGTGTGTTTTGTAGGTCATTGGTTTATGAGTAAAAAATGATTTAAGACACAAGAGAAGAACCCCTCCTTCAGGTACAGTTTCCACTGCGGGGCTGAAAACAGATTCACTTCAAATGCATTAGTGATTGCCGTGGTAACACAGATGTTTACATATGATATGAGGTGTAAATAAAACCACATTATGGAGGATGATCAGAAATTTCTTTAGATTTTATTACTAATATGTGTTTATCATAAGTCATGATACACTTTAGTTGAGAATTCGGAGCCGGTTTGTAATCAAGCCTCGTCGTACCAGGATCACGTAGAAACACAGCTGGAACCAGTACCTGACAGTTTTAGAATCGGCTTTACATTAAACACTTAGTTTTGGTTGTTCAGATGCATTTTGAAACGATGAGAAACAGCTGGTCAAGAGAACTGTGGCAAAAAATTGTGAAAAATGTGTCCTAGTAATTGTAAAAGCTGTTAATGCAAAAATGCATTTGTGTGAATTTTCTTTATTTCACCAGTTGTGAAGCATGTAAGGCAAAAACACAAAAGATGTGGCTTAAATAACCTCTGATGCTGGAGTCATCAGAACACACGCTCAGGGGAGTCTATAAATTGGACACAACTTCCCATTTCTGTGGGGATTCAGTGATTATCATCAGTAGTAGCCTGACTTTAGTTTTGCTGGGGGATTTTAAATGTCCCAAAACATGGCAGAAAATGCCCAAACGTGTCCGTACTCAAACCTGTGCATGTGAGTGGTTGGTGACTGAGCTCCGCTGTGTGTGTGTGTGTGTGTGTGTTCAGATGTTGATGAATGCAGCAGTGGAGAGCTTGTGTGTCAGAAGAACGCAGACTGCATCAACCGGCCGGGCAGCTATCAGTGTGAATGTTCTGAGGGGTATAAACTCACCCCCGACGGAGCCTGTGCTGGTGAGCACTTCTCTATAACAGCACGTCTTCTCATTAAAACACACACATCTACAGAATACCCGAGCAGTGGAAATATTTCCAAAAGCTACATTATTTTAAATGCAGTAAATCACAGTGAAACCTCTCGTAGTTCCTAAACGTCTCCAACCATCATAACTGTTTTATCAAAGAGTTTGGTTGAAGAAATACTGAAACTTATTGATCTCTGTGTGACTTTCAGACCGTAACGAGTGTGTGGAGACGCCCGGTGTGTGTGTTCACGGTGACTGTGTGGATTTTCCAGGAGGATTCGAGTGTGTGTGTCACACCGGCTTCACCCAAGCACCAAACCGTCAGATGTGTGTAGGTGAGTCAGATCTTCTCCATCGTGTCCATCAGGATTTGTTCAAACCAAGTGTGTTTGACATCAGAGAGCACTTGTGTGTTTTATCTTCTGCAGATGTTAATGAGTGTTCACGCCAGCCGTGTGGAAATGGCACATGTACAAACTCTGTCGGCTCGTTTAACTGTGTGTGTCATCGAGGATTTGAGCTCGCCAGTAATAACTACTGTTCAGGTAACGCTGCTATTCCCCTTAACATGTTTTTTAAAGTTGTGTGTTATAATGTAAGTTTGTACAGATTTATCATCTTTGGTAACACGTTTTACAATAAGGTGTCATTAGTTCTCATAGATCTGGCCAGGTGTTATTGCAGACTAAACTCATATGTGAAATATGAAATATTGAAGTAGTATAAGAAATGTTTTATTAGCTGTTTACTTGCAAAGTTTCCACAAAAATTATATTTGAGGAGAAATCGTGCCTGTCGTTTCAGTGTAAAAAAGAACGCATTTAACAACATTTCCACAGACTGAAGTCATTTTCACAAATCAGACTTCCCTTAAAATGCATTGAAAGGTTTTGATGAAATGTGATCAGTCTTCTGAAAGTCTCATGACCGTGTTCTCGTGTGTCTGTAGACGTTGATGAGTGTGTAGTTCTTCACTCCCAGCTCTGCAGGAACGGCCGCTGTGTGAATAAAGTCGGCTCCTTCCAGTGTCTCTGTACGGACGGCTATGAGCTCACACCTGACAGAAAGAGCTGCAGAGGTCAAATATTAATGACTTTATTCTCAAGCAGTGTTCATATTTGAGCAGTAGGGTAGCATTTTATCTTATTATGTGATATTTGTTTACTAATTGTGTTCCAGTTGTCTTGAGTGTAAAAACAAAACATCTACATTCAAAGCGAGAAACTCACTCACGTTCATGATGTGTTGGACATAAATCATAATAGCTCTCACTTTAGTAATCCAGGAGAAACAACCACGGTGAATATTTAACATAGATGCAAACGAGAGAAACCCATGAAACTCAAAGCTCAGAGTTTTCAAGGACAACAGAAACAGCTTTGATGGACTGTAATATAATATTTTGTTCTTGGATAAAATCCTAACTGTCCGCCTTGTCTTCCGATAAATGCAGATGTTAATGAGTGTATATTGAAGCGTGGGATCTGTGCTCCTGGAATGTGTGTGAATCTGGACGGGTCTTTCAGATGTGTGTGTCCTGAGGGGTATGTTGTCCTCAATCAGCACTGTGTAGGTAAGTGATATCACACGGGTCAAAACTCTATACCTTCTCAATAATTGCATTATTTTAAAATAATATATTGAAGGTATATATAAAAGTATAATCCTGCACTTCTAGCGGTTATCATAAAATCACACAGCAGTATGTCTTCTGACTTT
The DNA here is from genome assembly GCF_018831695.1 of Puntigrus tetrazona. Lineage (NCBI taxonomy): Eukaryota > Metazoa > Chordata > Actinopteri > Cypriniformes > Cyprinidae > Puntigrus > Puntigrus tetrazona. The sequence continues at coordinate 273,533 of NC_056708.1, forward strand.
GAATCTCAGGAGTGCAAGGTGTTGTTAATGGAGTTCTGGTAACACTTTAGTGAAGGGAAGATTTCTAGTTGCTGAATCATAAGAAATGATATTACACAGGGATTAACTCACATCTGTTGTTTGCAAATCAATTTTTAATTAATATACTTTTTTTTCCATCTGTTAAGCTCCAAATTGAAAAAGAATCATGTTAAATAAATATGTTTACTTGATGACTGAAGAAGACAAATATAACTTTATAAGTTATATTTGAAGTTATATAAGAAGTTCAGAAGTTAAGATACTTTTATTGTGCTTTTGTATTGAAAGAATGAAAGTCATGCAGGTTTGGCACAACAAAACAACAAGAACAACTAATCAGTAGATGGTATGTAAGTACACGTGTGTGTGTGTGTGTGTGTGTGTGTGTTCATCAGATGTGAACGAGTGTTCGGAGGAGCCCGGCATCTGTGCGTACGGCTCCTGCTTCAACAGTCTGGGCAGCTTTGAATGTGTGTGTAAACCTGGATTTGTTCTTTCAGAAGATAGACGCAGATGTTATGGTAATTTGTCCTATTTCAAACTGAATTAACAAAAACAAAAGAACTTTTTATTTATAAGAAACACAAAGCCTATACAGTAGAAATGTGAAATCTTCTTTTAGGAGTTCTAAGTGTAAGTAGTGGTTCTACACAGAAGAATGTTCACAAAAATGAAATATGTCTTCAAATATAAAACTCATTGACTGTTTGTTGTGTCAGACACTAGAGAGAGCTTCTGTTTCACACGCTTTGAGAGCGGCAGGTGCTCTGTCCCGCAGGCATTTAACACCAGCAAAGCCAAGTGTTGCTGCAGCATCATGGTCAAAGAGGGCTGGGGCGACCCCTGCGAGCTGTGCCCTAGAGAACAGGACGGTACTCATCTCCTTCATGATCCGTCACAGCACCACAACACCAGACGCAATCCTTCTCATTGTTTGATGTTGTGTGTGTTCACAGCTGCATTTCAGGATCTCTGTCCGTTTGGCCACGGCATCATTCCTGGTGCTGGGAACACACGCGTGGGTAAAGACTATACTGTACTTGAGGAACGTCTTATAACAGCTTTCACTGCTGAGATTGTGAAATTTAGACATGAGCCAAGCTGAAAGTTTAAAAAGAAAACTGCAGAGTTGATATGTCCTAGAGATTGTATAATAAATCATTAAATAATTATAATGCAACATAACATAATATTTCTATACTCTTCTGAGAATTAAGACATGAATTCATCTTGAGAAGACATGAAATCCCAGAGTGCACAAAACTGAAGCTGTTGGATCCGGTTGCTTTAAAGGGGTCATATGAAGCGATTTCAGGTGTTCCTTTCTCTTTGGAGTGTTAAAGCTGTTATAGATCAGATTTTAAAGTTACAAAAATTAAAGTCTCAAAACCAAAGAGATATTCTTTATAAACTCTGTCTTTAGTGTTGCTGAGGGCGCCATGTTCTGGAGACGCTGCGTTTCATCATGAAACTGAAACTACTTTGTGTTTCTAAAAGAGAACAGGACTAGAAATCAGTGTTAAGTTACACCGTTCAGAACAGATGAACACAGATATTAGAGTGTGTTCAGACTGATTCCTGACTAGAAAGAGACTGATTCTAACTCTACAAGAACAGTCTGGAGCTTCTGAATCACAACCTTTAAATTCAATTTTCTTATTAAAAGAACGTGCCAGAAAGACGAGTTTTAAGCAGTGAAGGATAGCGCTGTTGTTTGTTGTTTCTCCGATCATGAATGTAAAGAGCTGTATGTCCGTGTGTCTCAGACTTAAACGAGTGTGTGGAGAATCCAGAGATCTGTGTGAACGGCCGCTGCATCAACATGGACGGCTCCTTCCGCTGCGAGTGTCCCACGGGCTACACGCTCGACTACACAGGAGCACGTTGTAATGGTAAAAAAAACCAACTTTTGTTTGCACCATCATTGAAAGCATTTTTCACACCACCGTGAACTCTCTCCACTCCTTGTTTGTTGTCACTCATTTATTTTTTTATGTTCAGGTGTGTGTGTTTAATTATTACGTGTCCTTAATCTCAGTTGTTGTTGTGTTTCAGTGCCAGGTCTTTGTCTTTATGTGGATTATTTTTCAGAATATGCAACAATATTTTGTAGAATGTTGCCTACAACCACCACAATCACTGATGGAGAAATCAGCCACTGTCATTGAAAACAAATGACTTTAAGTCACTTTGGCTGTATATTGGCTGGGATTATGCAGATCCCTTCTTCAGTCTTATTAGCTTGACATTTTTTTCTGATCCAGGAGCTTGTTGTTGGTGTGGGTTTCCTCTGAGTGTTCTGGTTTGCCCCACATGTTGGTATATTAGACATGGGTTCAATGGAAATAATCTGCTGATGCATTAGGCAAGGCAAAGCAATTTTATTAATATAGCAAATTTTACACAAAGTAGTACTTCTAAGTGCTTTACAGTCATTCAATAAAAAAATAAAAGAAATAATTAAAAAACAATTAAAATATAGAATGAAATATTTAAAATGAATTTAAAAACTGTTAATAGAATAAAAAATGATTACATATGAATTGCAGTGCAGTCAGTTTAGACATAGCACAGTAATTATTCGACAAATGCACAGCCAGACAGATAAGTTTTAAGCCTGGATTTAAATAATGTTTAGCGCATCTGATCTCTTCTGGAAGCTGGTTTCGACTACGGCAAGAATAACTAAAAGCAGACGCCCCTTGTTTCGTGTGAACCCTGGTTATTTCTAAGTGCTCTGTTATCTTCTTAAGAAAGAGGGAGGAGATAATAACCATTTCAGAATTAAAGCGAATGTCATTTATTATTTTAGTATAATTTTCAGTGCTGTCTCGGTGCTGCGATGTGCTCAGAAACTAGATTGAAAATTGTCCAGGTAGTGTTCAAAAGTTGTTTAACTGATTAAAAACTACATTTTAAATAAACATACAAAAATATACATATAAAAGGAAGATATGATAAACAACTGCAGTTTTCAGGGAGTTTGTTAAAGGTTTTGTCAAGATTTTAGGTGCTGTCCTGTTTCTTCCATAATTTTGGTATCAATTGCTTCAAAAACTAGTAACTTCTTTTTGAGATATCAGTCAGTTCTCTGTGAACTCTGCACTAGATGATGTCCCAGTCACCTTTCTGATATTACTGATCTTCTCAGAAAAGAAGGTATCAAACTCATTGCATTTGCTGTCAGAGAGCATTTCCCTGGGGTTTTTGAGAAGAAGGTCATAATGAAAAGAATCTCAGCTGGGTCATCATCTCGGGTCAGCAGCGAGTTTACTGAGAGTTTTTAACAGCATTCTGTTGTTTGTGTGTGTGAAGACATTGACGAGTGTTCAGAGGGAAACCCCTGTGGGAACGGCACATGCTCAAATGTGATTGGAGGATTTGAGTGTCTGTGTGAGGAGGGATTTGAGCCCGGACCAATGATGAGCTGTGAAGGTCAGCTGACTAAATCATCTGAACATCTGATGTGACATCTTTATTAAACCAGCTTTAGTGTATTGATGTGTATGATGTCAGTAAAGGGTTAGTTCACCCCAAAATAAAAATGGTCTATTCCTTTAAGCCCATTCAAAGGCTTAGAGGGGTCTGGAAAGTTTTTAATATAACTCCAATTGGATTTGTCTGACAGAAGAAAGTCACATACACCCAAGATGCTTTAAAGGTGAGTAAAAGGACAGGACACTTCTCATTTTTGGATGAACTAACCCTTACAATACATAGAAAACTGTTTTCTGTTTTTGTCTATGTTTGACCAATTGATGCCAAATGATTTATATCATATGCTAATTATTTCATCAAATTGAGTATCGATTTCAGGGCTTTCTTTGACAACCCACCAAATGAAGTGAATTGAAATACATACCATCATTGTATGTCACTAAATACTTCAACATTTGCTTAGAGGCCCTTGTATAATGAGTATTGCCTACCGTAATCCTGACTAACAGACGACTCTGTGTGTAACTGTGTCTGACATATCTACTGAGGACGTGTTGCTGTGTCCGTCTGTGACTGATTGTGTGTTATTGCTGATTGTTCAGACGTGAACGAGTGCAGTCAGAATCCTCTGCTCTGTGCGTTTCGCTGCATTAACACGTTCGGGGCTTATGAATGCAGCTGTCCATCAGGTTATACTCTACGAGAGGACGGACGCATGTGTCAGGGTACAGCTCAACAATAATCAATGAATATGGTGTGAAACTTTTCCACCCTAAGTGATTGTAGTACACAAGATTATTGCAGTTGCATACATGTATTAATATGTTTGTTTTTTTTAAAAACATACTTGATGATGCTGACTTTCTTGTGTTCAGATGTAGATGAGTGTGCAAATGATCTTCATAACTGTGACTCCAGAGGAATGGAGTGCAACAACTTAATTGGCACCTTCATGTGTGTTTGTCCAGCCGGGATGATCCGCAGGATGAACGACGACGTGTGTCAAGGTAAAATCTGATTTTATTGAACTGTGATTGGTTAAAATGTGCAATCTAATATAAAATAGATTACGTGAGAAGATAATGGCACAATCAGCACATTTTATTGGCAACAGACATAATAGAGATGACTATTCGCACTGTTATGCATATTAATGGATCACACTGATCACACTAGAATGGAAAAGAATGTTCTTCATTATCTTCATTGACCTCTGTAACTATACTTCACAGATGAAAATGAATGCTTGTCTCGTCCTGGGGTCTGTGAGAACGGTCGATGTGTGAACACTGAGGGCAGCTACACGTGTGAATGTGGCCTTGGATTCAAAGCTGACTCTACAGGCACGGGATGTCTTGGTAAAAACTCTTTCTTAACCTCTTTAACATCTAGCGATATTGACAAGAAATGAAACAACCAGGGCTTGTACTGTCCTCCTGGGGACTCAGACCTGACCTGAATGATCCAGAAGAGCTTGATGGGCTGCTTCAGGTGTGTTTGATCAGGGTTGGAGCTATACTCTGCAGGACGGTGATTTCCCCCACAGTGTGTGAGTGTGTGTGGTATGTCTCTATCGTGATGTGAATCGATGAGTGCCGTGATGTTCTCAGATTACAGGAAAGGCTTCTGCTTCACGGAGGTGGTGCACAGCATGTGTCAGATGAGGTCCAGCAGTGGTGTTGCGGTCAGCAGGTCTCAGTGCTGCTGTGACGGAGGCCGTGGGTGGAGTGACCAGTGTGACCTCTGCCCTCCGCCTGACACCGCCAGCTACAAGAAACTGTGTCCATACGGCCAGGGCTACACCACAGACGGAGCAGGTGCAGACGCTGAGAGGTCACTCATGAGCAGTGACCTGCTTTTTTTGCAGTGTAAAGCTCAAATCTTTCTATTTGGTGCTTTTAAGGCCTCACCTAATTAAAGTTATTATTTATATGGAGGATTGTATTTCAACGAGAACCAGTTCTAAGAAACCACATTTTGCTTTTTGGGTTAAAAGATTAATTTTTTTAATGGCGTGGCAGTTAGAGATTAGATTGTACAGAAATTGAAAACTACAGGTAATGCTAATATAAATAGCATGAAATAAAAATATAGTTTTTCATATAGTTCATATGAGCTGAGCATCATTATATTTTATCACTGTTAGTAGCGTGATTTATTGTAATGTTTTTTTCATCAGTTGGTCAGAACAAACATGGCAGATTTATTACTTGTTAAGATGACAATATCAAATTTCTAAGATAATCTGTACATATCCTCATATGCGGTGACTGATACTAAACAGAGATGGTGACAAAGAGAAAATGTTTGGACTGCAGCCTTAAAGACTCTAAATGAAAGAAATACAAAGAAATACAGGCAGCTCCAAAACTGCGGTGTAGGTCAGGTCATTAGCTCAAAATCCTAGGCCTAAAAAAACAGGAGATGTCTTTAATTTCAGATTATAGTACGGAGCAGAGGAAAAGTCGTACTTCAGTACTTTATTTAATCAAAAGCGTTATCACAGCATGTGAGATTATCTTTTAACACTTCAGCTCTTTGTCTGCCCACAGATATAGATGAGTGTGAGCTGATTCCAGGTGTTTGTGCCCGAGGCGTCTGTGTTAACGTCATGGGCTCTTACAGGTGCCTCTGTAAGCCTGGATACGTCTCCTCTGCTGCAGGGACCACATGCATCGGTGCGCACCGCTTTATAACCACATTACAGGTGGATATTCCTTCTGATGACTGTGTGACTGTTTGTCAGATGTGGATGAATGCGGTATGTCCCCGAAGCCCTGTAACTTCATCTGTAAGAACACGGAGGGCAGCTATGTGTGCTCCTGTCCGCGAGGTTACACGCTGCAGGACGACAGCAGGACCTGTAGAGGTCAGGACCTTCTCATCTCACAAGTATTCTGGGCTTAAAGGAACACGTTTTTTGGAAAAAGGCTAATTCTCCAACTCTCCCAGAGTTAATAAGTTGATCTATTCAGCGGATCTCCTTGGTCTGGCTATAGCACTTTTATCATAGCTTAGCATAGTTTGTTGAAACCAATTAGACCACTAGTATCACATTCAAAATGACCAAAGAGTTTAGATATTTTTATTTTTTTAAATATTTTTCTGTTTATTGGTCATTTTTTATGTGATGCTACTTGTCTAATCAGATTCAATGATCTATGGTCAGGGGTTGCATGATGAGTTTTGCTTCAACCCTAATCAAAGCCACCTGTTGAAGCGCTTACTTGGACAGGTGGGTAGTAATTAGGGTTGGAGCTGAACTCTGCGGGGCTCTCCAGACCCGGAGATCAACTCATCAAACTCAGCTTATTAACTCTGGGAGTTGGAGAATGAGCCTATTATCAAAAAAAGTGAAGTGTTCCTTTAAAGTCAGCATGAAATCTAAATTGACTGTATTTATTTTGCTGGCTAAAATTGCTATTTTAACGATTCATCCATAACGAACGATTCATCCATGCAAGTTCAAGATTCAAGATTCAAGAGATTCAAGATTTTATTTGTCACATACAATTTGTACAAGTGCAACTTGTAGTGAAATGTTATTCTGGTAAATTCCAAGACATATACATGTAGAAATTAATCCTGAAAAAAAAATTGTTTGCCTTTGTAATCTTTCATCCAAATCTGAAAAAGCTCCTCTTCTCTAAAACAATGCTCTGATGAGTTGGGCGTGAGTGTGACATCATTAACCCCGCCCCTACAACCATCGGTGTTCATTTCTGAGTGAAACGCCTACTTTACTACAAAACTAAAATTGGTCGCCAACTTCCAGTTCACCCGGGCTTTAAAATGTTTTTTGTTTTACTTTAAAATGAAAATTGTGTCATTAATTACTCACCTTCATGTCGTTCCAAACCCGTAAGAAGTTTTGTTCATCTTCAGAACACAAATGAAGATATTTATGATGAAATCAGAGAGCTCTGTATATCTCCATAGACAGCAACTGAACTGAAATGATCCAGAAATGCAGTAAATACATCAGTAAAACAGTTCATGTGACATCAGTTGAGACGCAACGAGAATGCATCGTGATGCTCTCTAATAAAAAAATCCAGTTTCTGGATCATTTGAGTTGTGTTGCTGTCTATGGAGCATCAGAGAGCTCTTTGATTTCATCAAAAATATCTTTATTTGTGTTCTGAAGAAGACTGAAGGTTTTGAAACGACAGAAGGAGAGGAATTAATGGCAGAAATTTCATTTTGGGACAAGATCTGACAGAAATGTGATTTTTTTCTTGTGTAGTTATGTTCAGTTAGAGTTGATGCTTCAGTGAGTCAGTATTCATCTTTTCTTTCTAGATATGAATGAATGTATTGTGTGTCTGATACAGTAACGGTGGTGTCTTTGAGAAATGATTTGTTAGCATTTTCTGCTAATCACAGCAAGAGGTGTGCTGAAGTGTCCTTGAGATGTTCAGCTGCTTTGATTTGTAGATGTGGATGAATGTCAGAGCGGACGACACAACTGCCAGTTCTCCTGCGTCAACACCGTCGGTGGATTCACCTGCAAGTGTCCGGCGGGCTTCAGCCAGCATCTCACGGCCTGCAGAGGTCACACACACTTCAGATGACTGCGTGACTTAAACACAAGCGCTACAGCAGTACATTGATCATCTGCATGTTTCTGTCTTCTCTCAGATGTGAATGAGTGTCTGTCTGCGGGGGGTCCGTGTGGTCAGCGGGGCGTCTGTCTGAATTCAGTGGGCAGTTTCAGCTGTGAGTGTCCAAAGGGCTTCATCCTGGACTCCGTCGGCCTCAGCTGTGATGGTACGGCTGTGTGTGTGATTCTCTGTGTATGTAGTCTAAATGTAGGCTACTGTAAAATTACGATGAGACGGTGAAGACCAGCAGCTAAAGCTAAGCAGGGCTGAGCTGGTCAATATCTAGAAGTAAATTCACACTTTTTAATTTCAAAAATATTTAATTGAACTTTATTACTTATATAGTTTAAATATATTGTTGCTAAAAAAAAAAAAGATTGGAACACGGGGATTTGTGAGCAGCCTGGATGTTAGAGGTGTGTGTGGTTTGTGATCGGCTGTCTGTGTGTGGATCAGATGTAGATGAGTGTGTGGCTGATCACAGATGTCAGTTCGGCTGTCAGAATACTGAAGGAGGCTTCCACTGTAGCTGTCCAGACGGATACACACCACACCAGCACTGGAACCAGTGTGTGGGTCAGTACACACACACACTATCTCTATCTATCTCACACACACTCACTCTTCCTCTCTCTCTCTCTCTCTCACACACACTATCTCTATCTATCTCACACACACTCACTCTCTCTCTCTCTCACACACACACACACACACACACACTGAGCTCTAGGCTGTGTTTCTGGGGGGGCTCACAAGGCAGAGGCAGGTTTGATTGTTTCTTCTTCTCTCCTCTGCTGCAGATGAGAATGAGTGCTTGAGTCGGAGCAGCTGTGGGTCAGCTTCGTGTTTCAACACACTGGGCAGCTTTAAGTGTGGCTGTCCATCCGGCTTCACCTTTGACCCCGTGTCCACCAGCTGTGAAGACGTGGACGAGTGTGTGTCCTTCACAAGCCCCTGCAGATACGGCTGCTCAAACACAGCCGGAGGATTCATGTGTGTGTGTCCAGCAGGGTATTACAGAGCGGGACAGGGGTGAGAGGTCACAGTACAGATACAGTCAATCAATTCATTACACATATACATTCCTGAACTATGTGGTGTTGCACAGATCCAATGAAACCTGGTAGAATAATTCTTTAAACCAATTTTTTCTCACAGGAATAGACCAATAATCATCAGTACAGGAAAAGAGACATTTTCATGATGCAGAAAACCTGGTTCTGAGGCTTGGGTTCTGTTTTAGTGGAGTTTTATTTTGGATACTTGGATGCTGCATCATGCTGTGGGAATATGTGTGTGTGTGTGTGTGTGTGTGTTTGTGAAGACACACCAGTCTTGACTGTAGACCATTGAAGGCTATGGAAGCTCTAGCTGCTATGTTTTCAGGAAGTTAGTGTGATATCCTCCTCATGATGTCTGTTTCACACGAAAGGTTTATTCAAGCTAGGAATGTCCGCTAGGTCACATGCTTTGTTCCAGACCAAATATAATGTTATTCACATAATCACATTTAACAGTGTGAAAGAGAACCACACCAAAGAAAATTATTTTCTCTTTCACACTGCCTTTTTTGCAGTGAACCACGTGTGCTAAGGTCATCCAATGATTGGACAGTAAGTCTTAAGCAGAGAAAAACAGAAGTGCAAACAAAATTGCAAAAACAGGCTAATCATGTCAAAAAATCTATAGATATGCTTAAATGTTTAAACTAAGATTGTGATGTGCATTAACAAAAGAAAAACAAATTAAATTGAAATACACCGTAATTTTTGCTCATACGTTTAGAATAATACGTTGTTGGAAACTGAAAAGGGTATATTTTTTATTTGTGTGCAAAAGAAAACTAATAGGATGCGCTTTCTGCCGTCTATTTGCTTCACAAAACTGAAAATCACCTGAAGACCACCTCTTACTCATTAAACACACATTTTATTTTACCTGTAATAATATAGATTTTAAAGGAGTAATTAGTTACTTGTAATGAGTAATACATTTTTTTGAGTAGTAATGAGCCCAACACTGGTCAGGGCCCGCTCTACTCGGAGTGCAGCATCTTCTAAGGCACTATCTGAGGATGTGCTCTTATCTGTGATCTGTGTTCTCTGCACACACACTCAGTAGATTCCATCCACAGACAGATCTTTGATCCAGGCGTCTGTGCCAGTGTTACACAGCATTGTGGGACAGGCCCTCTTTCTTTGTCAGGGTATAGAAGGAGATTTCGGGTATACAGCCAAATAGTGCACTATTTGAGGGAACAGCCATTTTAAGTGGCGTCCGTGACCATAGTGCAAGTTCTCGAGTGCACTCATTCAGTCCCACAATGCACTGCAAAAACGAGTGTACAACCGATGTACACATAAAGGCTAGAGAATTCCCATAATGCAGTGTGTGTATGCATGATGAATGCATTTCCAGGTTTTGCTAGAAGAATCTTATTACTGGAGCTACCTGTTTTACATGATTATGAAGCAGCAAGCAATCTATGCCAAAGCAGCAGTCCTTCTAGTGCACTCAGTGTTAACTCACTCGTTTTCATTCACTCCTTCAAGTGAACTGAATGAGTGAACTAATATAGGGAATAGTGAAGGGTATAAGGGGTGATTTTGAATACAGTCAGTGCTCCTATAGCTTCAATGCCATGATGTCAGCGGTTTCCTTTCAAGGGGGAACTTTAGTTCACATTAGCAACCATGTGGTGTAATTTATTGATATTTTCTGTCCATAAAGTGAATGAGTGCTTGTTCTTGCAGGCACTGTGTATCTGCTGATGGTTTTGGAGGTGCTGGGCTTGGACCAGAAGAAGAAAACAGTGTGTCTCCTGGAATCTGCAATGACTGCAAAACGAATGGACAGCAGAAGAAAAGTGTGAGGAGAAGACACTCTTCAAACCTTACCCTGGTAAAAGAACATGTGATTCAAGATGAGTTGGACCTGTCATTTCTTCTCACTTCTAAATGATTGTTGAGTGTGGATGTCAGTTCACCATTGTACTGTAATCATCAGGAGGGAGTTAGTCTGGCCAGTGTGGATGTGGATCAGCCGCTGAGATTACTTCTCAATCTCTCACAACTCAAACCCACTGAAGCTGTCCTGAAGCTGCTACCTGCTGTCGGAGCGTCTGCTCAAGACGTCATGTACACCATCAGAGCCGGTAACCGGGACGGGTTCTTCCGGATCAGACAGCAGGAGGGTATCAGTTACCTGCATAGCACACACCGGACACCCTCGATGAGACACTACATACTGCACATCAGTTCTGCTCACTCTGATCACATGCACAGAGAGGAGCAGCCAGCTCCAGACCTACACATGACTCTCCACATTACATTCCTATAGAGCCAACACCTGAGCTTCAGACGAGAACCAACACCTGAGCTTTAGTCAAGAACCAACACCTGAGCTTCAGACGAGAACCAACACCTGAGCTTTAGTCAAGAACCAACACCTGAGCTTCAGACGAGAACCAACACCAACAACTGAGCTTCAGACGAGAACCAACACCAACAACTGAGCTTCAGATGAGAACCAACACCAACAGCTGAGCTTTAGTCAAGAACCAACACCTGAGCTTCAGACGAGAACCAACACCAACAACTGAGCTTCAGATGAGAACCAACACCAACAGCTGAGCTTTAGTCAAGAACCAACACCTGAGCTTCAGACGAGAACCAACACCTGAGCTTCAGATGAGAACAAACACCAACACATGATCTTTAGTCAAGAACCAACACCTGAGCTTCAGACGAGAACCAACACCAACAACTGAGCTTTAGTCAAGAACCAACACCTGAGCTTCAGACGAGAACCAACACCTGAGCTTTAGACGAGAACCAACACCTGAGAGAACCAACATCTCAGTCAAGAACTAACACCTGAGCTTCAGATGAGAACCAACGCCTCAGTTGAGAATGAACACCTGCGCTTCAGACGAGAACTGACCATCTCTCAGAGGTCACTGGCTGTATCTGAAATCATCTCCCATTCCCTACACTAGGCCACTTGAAGGAGTGAACAAAAACAAGTTAGTGGATTCAGACATGAATAGTTAATGCTGCTGTTAATGCTACAATCAGTTGAATCTGGTAAACTGGTAGTTCATTTACAGCAATTCATTCAGTGGGACTCGCAGTGCATTGTGGGTATTTTCAGTTGTACACCTGTTTTGCGGTGCATTGTGGCATTGAATGAGTGCAGTATGGTTCTGGACAGCACTATTAAGAGTCTAGCAGTGAACCATCCCTTACCCCTTATAAAAACTTTTGACATTTTTTACATTTCTTTACTTTCTTTTCATTACACATTCCTAATCTAAATGATGTTTACATCCTAATAGCAATACATTTACATACAATTATCTTTAGAGAGCAAGCATACAAGCACATACACATTTCATTCTTCTCCACTGGATTGAGTCCAGTATGAGACCAGAGATGATTCTGACATGTTTAGTATATATGACCGTCTGCTACGGATATCTATGAGTTACAGCTGTACTGTTATAATTTATAAGTAAAAGTGTTTACAGATGTCATTGTATTTGACAGGCAATGTCATGGTGCTTATGGTTCTTCTAATATGACATTTTCTGACTTCTGAAATCTTTTATTAAATGATGTAAGTTCTGCTGGGTATAGATAGACTCTCAGACAGTAACTAAACCTGCTAAACTAGCTCTCGCCTCATTTACTCACCTGCATAAAACCAATTTTGGCTACTAATGCCAAGTCATTTCAAGTCAACACACAGACACACACACACACACACACACACACACAGTTTGCATCACTGTCCAAACATACCAAATATGTAAATTTACAAATGATGTGTTATTAGCAACCCTTTGAAACCTTTTTTTTCTTTTTGTACAAGTTTTATGACTGGTCGTAACAGTGAGCGCTGAGATAATGCGTGTGCTGAATTCATATATTTCTGCAGTCATAAAAGTCTTACATTCTAAGATTACTACTACCATTAAATCCCTTATACAGACTAACATAAAAGGTTATACATTCAAAAATATATTAAAAATACAACCATCAACATGTAATTTTTTTTGCATTTTTTATTACTGATTTATAACATTTGAATTGCAACATTCCCCAAACATCTGCAGTTTGATTGATCTACAGTTCAGTGCTATCCCAGCAGTCTCTGGGTGACCCTCAACACAGATATGAATACTACACACCTCAGATAATGTGTGCCAAAAATCTTTGTAACATACTTCATGTGAACCTCTGCATCAGTCGGCCTCTTTTCCATCTACAAACATTTAGCCAATGAAACGTATTAAATAGCTGTCAGTAAACCTCCTACCTGGTTTACACCAGAAACACAATGTGTATAACGGCTCATATTTCATGTTTTTGAGGTCTGAGACGGATCTTACAAACACATTATTAGGTGACACCGAACACGTCAAGTAAAATATATTTCTAAGAAATGTCTTCTTTGATTTATGATTTCTTAGTTTGTTACTGTAATATTAAATATTAAATGGGCGCATGGTTAAGGTTTACACGGTTAATATACACATATTTGCTAGCTAGCTCATTTTTTATTTAGCTCGTCATAAACACAGTAAAACAGGGTTTTACTAAAGTAATGTTGTAGTAAAAAAAAAAACAACATTACAGAATCAGATCTTATATTTTACAATGCAGATCGGAATAAGAGAGAGTTCTGGCACAATTCAAACTTTTTACTTCAACAACTGTACAATATTTTATTATTTGACTGCCGGCTTATTTTAGGAAAAGTGTAATGAATGAGAGATTTTCACACCAAGCAAAATAATTAGATCAACTCTATTCTAATTCATCTGAAAGTTATTCGAATAGTTTGTGTAATTTTTTTCATTTTATTGCAAAAAAAACATCCAATATCCTTGTTATTAGAATATATCAAGATAAAAATAATGTATGGCACAATTAATAATTATAGTCCGTATTTCATATTTTCCTAATGTGTTGTACATCTGTCAATGTTAAACAGTGTCCCATGGAAATATGCATGGAAATTATATGCAGAAGAGGTTATGCATAGCAAAACTTAGCTCCATATATGGTCGTTTCTGGGAGGAGTCATACAAACAATCCTCACCTGACTGGGATTTACATTTACATTACATTTAGTCATTTAGCAGACGCCTTTATCCAAAGCGACGTACAAATGAGGTAGGCATATAGAAGCAAATTAATATCAGCAAAAGGGCAGTAGTGCATAAGTGCTCTGAGTGGGGTCTTGTCTTACCTAACGCAGACACAAGGCTTTTTTTTTTTTTTTTTTTTTTTTTTTTTTTTTTTTTTAAACAAGAAAAGGATAGGAAGGAGCAGGAGAAGAAGAGAGTGCTATCAATGTTGGGTCAAGTGTAAGCGAAAAAGATGAGTTTTGAGTTGGTTTTTGAAGATTGCTAGTGACTCTGCTGCCCTAGTGGCAACGGGCAGATCGTTCCACCAGCGAGGAACAGACCAGGTGAAGGTGCGCAAGAGTGATTTTGCACCTTTTTGTGAAGGCACTGCAAGACGCCTTTCGTTTGCAGAGCGTAGGCACCTGGAGGGAACATATGATTCAATTAGTGAGTGTAAGTACGAGGGAGCGGAGCCTGTGATTGTCCTGTAGGCCAGCATCAGGGATCTGAATTTGATGCAGGCATCTATAGGAAGCCAGTGTAAACTAATGAAGAGGGGTGTGACGTGGGCCCTCCTTGGTTCGTTGAAGACCACCCTAGCCGCTGCATTCTGGACCATCTGAAGAGGTCTGAAGAGGTGATGATCCTTCATCCAGACTGAGATGTCGTTTAGGCACGCAGAAATACGTGCAGAAACAGTGGGATCGTCTGGTTGAAAGGAGAGATGGAGTTGAGTGTCGTCAGCGTAGCAGTGATAAGAGAAGCCATGCTTCAGAATGACAGAACCCAGTGATGTCATGTAGATGGAAAAAAGCAGTGGCCCAAGTACTGAGCCCTGAGGCACTCCAGTAGTGAGGTGATGAGACTCTGAGACATCGCCCCTCCATGATACCCTGAAAGACCTACCAGAGAGGTAGGACTCAAACCACCGAAGGGCTGTTCCAGAGACACCCATCTGCCTGAGGGTTGATAGGAGAATGTTATGGTTTACAGTGTCGAAAGCAGCAGACAGGTCCAACAGGATAAGCACTGAAGATTTTGATTGTGCTCTTGACCGTCTCAGTGCCTCAATGACCGATAGAAGTGCAGTTTCTGTGGAGTGGCCGCTTTTGAAACCTGATTGGTTACTGTCCAGGAGATTGTTTTGTAAGAGATGGGAGGAGATTTGGTTAAAGACAACACGCTCTAGTGTCTTAGCCATGAATGGGAGAAGAGATACAGGTCTGTAATTTTCAATGAGCTCAGGGTCAAGTGTGGGTTTTTTTTTTTTAAGGAGAGGGCAACACGAGCCTCCTTAAAAGCTGAGGGAAATGTACCAGTGGAGATAGAGTTGTTGATAATGTGGGTGAGTGCAGGGAGGACGGAGGGAGCGATAGCCTGAAAGATGTTAGTAGGGATGGGATCTAAAGGGCAGGTTGTGGCATTCGTGGCAAGGACGATTTTTGATACCTCTGTTTCAGAGAGGAGGGAAAAAGTGGAGAATGTGTTGGGGTGCTGTGGGTTGATGTGCGTAAGGCGAGGAGCAGCAGGAAATTGATTGCTGATCTTAGTGGTTTTGTTAATGAAAAAACGAGCAAAATCATCAGAGGTTAAGGATGACGATGGTGGGGGGACAGGTGGGCAGAGAAGAGCAGAGAATGTTTTAAAGAGGCTCCGTGAGTCAGAGGAGTTGTTAATCTTTGTTTGGTAATAGTTACGTTTAGCAGTGGAGACATTATTAGAAAATGAGGAGAGAAGAGACTGATAAAAACAGAGATCCGATGGACCATTTTCTTTCCGCAGCTCTGAGTTTGGAGCGATGTTCACGGAGAACTTCAGATAACCAGGGGGCAGAGGGAGTTGGCCGGGCAGGTTTGGTTGTTAGAGGACAGAAAGAGTCCAGGCAGGATGTTAGCGTGGAGCAGAGGGTATTGGTAGCAGTGTTAACATCTAGTAAAGAAAACCGGTTAGGAGGAGGGAGTGACAGTGACACTGCAGAGGAAAGACAGGTTGAAGAGAGCGTGCGTAAGTGACGGCGAAAAGTGACCAGAGGAGGGTTTGGTGTTATGTTGGAAGAGGTTAGGGTGGTGTTGAATGTAATCAGGAAGTGGTCAGATGTGTGCAGTGGTGTTACCTGGGCATGATGAGTAGAGCAGTTTCGAGTGTAGATGAGGTCCAGCTGATTACCTGATTTGTGCGTGGCAGTGGTGGATACACGGCTGAGATCAAAAGACGCCAATAGGCTGTGGAAGTCGCAGGCCAGACTCTTATCTACATGGATGTTGAAATCTCCTAGCAGTACCAGAGGAGTGCCATCCTCTGGAAAAGCAGAGAGCAGCACATCAAAGTCATTAATGAAGTTACCGAGGTGCCCTGGGGGGCGATTTTAAAAGGGTGGGTGACAGTAATGGCGTGTGATTCAAAAGAGGAGTTTGTATTGAGGGTCTGTATTTGGCTGTGCTTCCAATTCTTTGATATGAGCAGACCAGTACCTCCACCCCTCCCAGAAGTGCGGGGGGAATGAGTGAAAGTATGGTTGGCAGCGAGTATGGTTTCCAAAGGCCGATGGAGAAAGAGTGTGATGTGGTAAACGATGTGGGAATAGTATGCATATTATTGCAGTTGCACCTCCGATGACGCCGGATACAAGAAGTGCGAGTGGTAATGAGGCTAGGGATGTTGAAAGACATTGTATGAGTAGGGTGGAACAGAGACACAACAGTGGAAGAATTTGGAAGAGGAATAGGGAAAGCTCAAATAGAAACAATAAATACTAGGTATATGCGAGTGTTTAGCCGGTGTCTGTGCTCGGTGGAGTGGCACAGGTAGAGTCGCTGGTCTTCACACTCGTCGGTCTTCACACGATGAGGTCTGCACGCGAGGGATTGCTGCGACCGCCGGCGCGGTGTAAACACTATTTTTTAAACTATCTGAATTGCGTGACTGAGTAAAGCAGCGAAACCTAGCAACGAGACCGCGCTACAATAAGACTAGACTACAAACAAATACACTTACACGTTCCTGCAGACTAATGCCGATCAACTGCTTCTCCTGATTTATAGCTAAAGGCACTTTTCTGAATTTTTGCACGCATGTAAAATCTTGCTTTGGATGAAAGAAATGAGGCCGCACAGATCATTTTCACAGCAGGTGTGATATTATTAAGGTTGAAAACAAAGACGCAAAAGTCAGTATTCTGATCATTTCTCACATGATTATTTGTGCACAGGCCTGATTACTAGAAACCTACTTGATGACTAGACTAGCATACAGTAGAGATTTCTAACAAATCTTCTTTTTTTTTTTTTTTTTTTCATCATCATTGCTAAATTGTATTACATAATATAATTCATATGCAGTAGGTGACTAATCTTCACGTTCATGATGTTTTCTGAGCAGCACATGAAGCAGGGCTGGACTACAAGACTAGTTTAGATAAACGACACCGACACAGCAACTGATTATCATTTCGGTTTATTTTTATATATTGCAATAAAGATGTACAAAGCATTGATACCCTTAACCGTTAAAATGTTAGAAAAAAGCATACATGTGACAAATAACAGTACAGTATATCAAAACGTTACTGTTCCAGAACAATCAGTCGATCAGATCCAGCCTCGCGGTTCAGCGGGAAACACCACTGCCAGCTTTTAAAGGCATATAAAAGATAGAAATGTGACCAAACACTGAAAAATGAGACCAAAGATGAGAATCTGCAGACTAAAACCAAACAACTAAAAATAATAGTAATAATAATAATAATAATAATAATAATAATAATAATAATTCACATAAAACTACTGTAACAGAAGAAAGAAAAAAACCTGAAATAAATATTTCTCACCATATTAATTTGCAGTTATTCCACTCCTTTGATTAATGCGGTTAGGATAAAGATATTTACAAGTTAGTAAGGAAGTATAGTGTGAACTAGAGCTGGATGTGGGACTCGTTTGGACACGCAGCAGTAAGCTAACGAGAAAACGTGAAACAGACTTTGGCAACACAATCTGCAGGATGAGAAACTTCCAGAGGACTTCTCCCTTCTCTATCGCTAACTAGAATATACACAAGTATCTTAATCGCTGAAGATAACCGGTGATAGTTGAGTTGGTGATTCAGGTGAACGAGTGCCACACGAC